>NC_056730.1:658757925-658977592 GCF_019279795.1 Protopterus annectens
GTTGTACTCCTACATAAGGGCATGCTTGTGGTAGTAATTCTACAGCTATTCGCAGAGTATGTAACAGCAGACAGGCTGATATGCTTGTGTGTTTCTGACACTTGCAGGCCTCCGATATTCTCAGGTATATATTTGACCAGCCTCAGGGAAAGGTACATATCAGTGGGATACACCCGTGATATATTTCAGATATTCTGCAGTTGTGACTGTGGGGTATTTTGAGCATATGTATTATTACACCATTTCTGACATGCAAGTAGTGTCTACTTTAACTTATTAACAGTTACCATTACGTGGGATTCCCCACCTTTCTGCCTACTGTTAGTACATTTCACAGAGAGTCAGTGGGGCACAGGTAACAGTTGTTTGCAAATCAGGGACATCCCTGTAAATCAGTCACAGTTGGGAGGTCTGGCCTCTTACCTATTCAAATATGGCGGTGTTTATCCTGCTCTGATACTGTGTGGGGTTTGTAAGGTGCTACTGTAACATTATTACCTACTAGCATGGCTGTTTCTCTTCTCACACTAATGTAATGCAATTCTACAAGAATTGCCAGTAAAGATGCACAGAACAAGCTTTGTGTAATGGCCTTCCTATTTTCCCTTTACATTCACTCCTTGTATTTCATGATATATTTCTTTCAGCACCAAGTTCTTGTATATCTGCTGTGGCTCAGTGGTAATTCATGCAGACTAGTGTTTCCAAGGTTCGGGGTTTGAGACTGACAGGGGTGTTTTATTTGCTGATGAGCAGACTACAGGCCTTGTCATACAGAGTGACTAAGGCACTTTTAAGCAGTTGTAAGCGGGTTTGCGCGACGCTTAGCTATGCTTATATACGCTTAGCTAAGCGCACACCTGCTGACTACTGCTTAAAAGTGCTTACTCCCGCTAACACCCGCGCTAATTTCTTTTAAAGAAAAGAAAATGGGAAAATAGGAAAGTGGTGAAAAAGGGGGCACAAAGAGGGAAAGACAGTAGGGAAACCAGCTCGGGATGTGCAGGATGGGTGTAGGGAAGGTCCATTGCTGCCCATTTCTTTATCAGCAACAGCTGTGCATATGTTTGAAATTTGGTGTGAAATTTGAAACCTGCCACCCCTGAGAGAGGGGTGAGGACAACAAAATATGTTGTACTGCCAATTAGAATTATCAGTTTACATGTCCAGCGGACATGTGTGCGAATTGGGCAGCTATGTATGGGGCGTAATTTTTTTGTGGGAACAGAGTGCCCTCTTTTTTTATTTTTTTTTTCAGGTGAGAGTGGAATGTGAGGTACAGGAAGTAGGTATATTTGGGGAGGTTAACAGACAAGACAAACAAGACACATACAGGGGCGGAGTATGACACGTGGGGGTAAACACAGTTGACGGGGATGGATGTTTGGATATCGCGAGCCCATGAGCCCACAGATGGCAACAGTGGAACTGAGATCCCCACCCATGGGCAGTTACCACTGCGCCTTCACAGCCCAGGCCGGGGCTGGATAGGATGGGCAGGCACACCCGTGAGTTGCGCCACTCTTGCTTCGAGCTGGTGTAGGGGATCAGTCACAGAACACCTGATCTCACGACGCACCACAGACCGGACCCTATGGAGGGTGAGTGGGGGCTCTCCTCCAGCCACACTTGCAGAGGGGGGACGAGCCCCATCCCCTGCAGCGCTTCCACCCGAAGGTGGCACAGGGCCACCGGAGGAGGCGGTCCCGGCCTGGGCACTGGTGCCAGGTGCACTCGCCAGCTGAGGTGGGAGGGGTGGGTCCGCTGGAACCCGCCTTCCCTGTTGTCCTATGTTTAGCAGTATTTTATGGCATGTTGGGTTAGTAACCAGCATCACCATTCAAAATTAGTTGTAACAGCATGCATCAGTATTCCCATTAACCAAACACCCATGAATTCCGAACATTGAGCAGCAAGCATAACACATGCATATTTAGAACAACAGTGCACATTCCAACAGCATGCAGGGTTGATTGGTGGCAACAGGCCATCAGGTTTGGATATGTGAACAGGGCACATGCGTCAACGTACATGCAGATATGTATGAACCAACAGGACAAATGTCCATGGGAACTAATTGTGAATACACATACCCAGTTTGGTGTGGAATGGCATAATTTGTGAAAATAGGGTAGGGTGGAGAAATATTACATTAACAACTTACACTACCTATACATATACTGTACATTCCTAGTAGATGCAGATATATATCCCCTACATGTATTAGTACAGTTTCCTGTATGTAACCTTAGGAATGTTGGTGATGGGGCTGTTACTGCTACATTAATATACATTCCATTTTTATTCATATATGTTCATATCTGGCTGTGTTCAGGTACAGCATCCTGCTACATTTGATTTATATGGGTCTAGACAACTGTGGATGTTCAGCATTTCATACAACCATATTATCTACCATAATGCAAGGGTACAGCAACATAATATTATGTAGTGACTGCAGTATACCTTTTATTCCAGACTTATTACAGCTTTCTTGGTAGCTTCAAACTGTCTTTCTCACACTCTCTCACTTATTTTATAGTTACATTTCAGAATGGTACTTAATTCTAGGCTTTATTAACATTTATTACTGGGTTACAACAATCCTTTCCAGCTGACTCACTTATTTCATATAGCAGAATTTATAAGGATGTATTCAACACTTGTCTATCCTTTGTTGATTGATTACCACTCATTTTCAGGCTGAAGTAGTTATCTGATCTTACAATACAGGTGGACACTCTATTTGAGACTTGTTTAATCTTTATTACTGGATTGCAATACACTCTTTTCCAGGCTGCATCACTTATCTAATCTTACAATACTAGCAGAATCTTTATTCTAGGCTTATTTCACCTTTATTACTGGGTTACAACAATGAACTCTCTTACAATCTGTCTCACTTATATTCTATAACAATACCAGCTAAATAATTACTAACCTGCCTGGTGGCGCAACCTCAGCAGCCTATCAGCATAGGCTCGCAGATTCGCGGAACGGACACCTGCAACTGTAATATAAATGAAGGAATATTGGAACATACCTCTCCATACTATAGGCTAGGATAGCATTTCTTACATACATAATTACATGGATACTTACTCAGTAGTGGGGCATTGGGCATTTGGCGGTCTTCCTGGATCCAACGGTTCAGTTGGTCCTCCTTACGTCGCTTCAGGTCCGCATGGTGGTGACGGACCTGTTCACCAGTCCTTGGAATGCCTGTGGCACTGGTGAGATCATGTGCCAACCGGTTCCATGCCTCTGCCTTATATGTACCCCATTGAACCTGGCCCTGCATGAGTTGTGCTTCATAATAATGGACTAGGAGCCAAACTATATATTTTGACTCCTCAACACCCCACCTTTGTGCTCTAAAGTGATTTCCCTCTCCTTCACCTGCCATCCTGACTGCAAATGGGTATCACAATCAGTTATGGTGTGTATTCCCGCCTATAGGGCTTATATATGCCAGTTTTCCCGCACTTATCTCTGATTGGCCATTTTGGATATTTATCAGCTTAAAGCAAACCTGCTTTGTCATGGTTCTATTTTCATTCATTCCTATATATATGCTAATACTGTATTTCTCAGTACAACTGTCATGGCTTAGTGGTTCAGCACATTGACTATGGTGCACAGTATCCCGGGTTCGACCCTTGGCATTGCTTTTTTTTTTTTTACTACTGTCTAGACAGGCTAGGAGGTGTGTCTGTGTAAAGGCGGCTTTGATACAGCTTGCCCAATGTTGCCCGCCGGTAAGCTGGTTGGCGCGCTGCGCAGCTCCGCGCAAACTGCTTATGCTGGGTAACACGTTATTTAGCTATGAGCACTCATATTACGCTGGGTGAAGCGCTGCTGAGCTACGGGCACTCATATTAAGATTGTTAATGCGCAGCTCACCTCCGGGCACTCGTATGCAGCTTATTAAAGTGCTGCTCACCTACGGGCACTCAAATACAGCTTGTTAAAGCATTGCTCAGCTATGGGCAATTATAATCCTTTTTTATAAATTATTCTGTCAGATTTCTTCACAAATACATGGCTCATTTCATTACATTTTACTTAAATTATAGTTATATGTATATATATATATATATATATATATATATATATATATATATATATATGTCGGGATTGTTTCATACTTATTTAAATAAAAATGGTGCATGATGTTGTGGGGGCTCGAACCGTGACTACCTCCTCTTTGGCCAACGTCTCTACCGCTACGCTATTGCTACTTGGCTTAATTTGCATATGTAGATCTTATATGCTTTTCAATGTCATATCTGCTAACTGTGGTTGAGCGAAGGGCATACCCCCGCAAACGAGCGCAAATGCGGGCAAACATTTTTGAAATTATAAAAAAAAAATGAAACTGCTATTTTTACGTTTTACACATTTTTCAATAGGGTTTTGTGTCTGGGGATGTGTGGTGTTGTGTTCCTTGACATTTCTCAAGACTCGCTTGTGGGTGTTTACTTTCAGGCCTCTGACTCTTCTGGGGGCTTGTCCCTTTGCAGTACTCGGCATTCGGACACGCCCCCTACTTTCCTACACGGACCGTGTTAGCCCAGGGTATGATTCTGCATGCCCTTATGAATATGCATGGCATGCTGACGTCATACCGTTCAACTGCAGCCTCCGAGTAAAACATATTAAGTCTTACACGGAGGTTTCGTGAATCCGGCCCTAAGTCTTTTACATCTGCAAACACAACTAAAGTTTTTGATATTAGAGTTCTAATAACATGCAATACAAACTGGATTGTCTATATGGTGGTATGTAAATGTGGAGCTTTCTACATAGGACAAACCTCTAGGATTTTCAAAAATAGAATTGCAATACATGTTAGTGATATAAATTGTAAAAGAACACAAAGTGCTTTATATAAGCACTAGTTAGAACATAAAGGAGCACATTTTATTCATATAGGGATAAACAGGGTATTAGGTGATAATTTGACTGTTACAAAAACATAAAATATTAGATCAAAAAGAGAAGATGTGCATTTTGAAATTGGGCGCTTTATATAAACCAGGGTTGAATGAAAACTTATGATATATAATGGTTTCCATTAGACAATTTTTAGTGTTCTTGTATATTTCTTGTAAAAAATAAAAAATATCTATATTTAGTTTGTTAATGTACATTAGTTTTGCTTAATTATGTTGCTTGAGTAGTAATGTGTGTGTGTATATATATTTATACACATATTATTAGATGTTGTTATGTTGCTTTAAATGGGCGTTTGAAACGCAAATAAATGTACTGCATGTAGATCCGGGTACTGGGAACACTGAGGACGCCTGTTGGACGAAACCGGCCTGTAGTACCAAGGAGTTGCGGCAGTCTGAAGCCACCATGATGAAGGAATAATAAAATTGGATTTAAAAGAATTGCTGTTCGCGTTTTTGGGCAATTGTTTGCTTGGGCGCACACTATACTAATGAGTGCTGGAGTTAGTTGGGTTGTGTTTATGTCCGTGCACAGTTGGATATATTGTGGTCATGAATACGGGCACCTTTTCAAAAAGCAAGTGTATATATGTGTGTGTATGTATATATGTATATATATATATATATATATATATATATATATATATAGTGTGTCGATGTAGGCATTAGCATGTATATATGTTCATATATATATATATATATATATATATATATATATATATATATATATATATATACACATTTCTAAATATATATAGATATACATACATATATATATAAATATATATATATGTTGTATCTGTTTAGCTATTAATATATTTACACACACACACACATCTAGATGTTGGTATACATTCTCTGTACTGTTGCATGACTGGGCTGGATGATATGTTTCTGAAAACATCAGATTTATATATATATCTGTCATGGCATAGTGGTAAATCACGTTGTCTATGGTGTGCAGGGCCCTGGGTTCGAGCCTTGCAGATGCTGTTTATTTTGTTGCTGGGCGGAACACGGGCAGTTGGATACAGAGTGATTAAGGCACTTTAAAGCAGTTATAAGCAGGTTTGCGCTGAGGTAAGTACTGCTAACTGCTGGTTACAGTTTCTTATACTCTTGTTAGCTTCTGAATTGCTTACCCCCATGCAAACAGGCTTAAACCTGCTTACTGCTGCTTAAAAGTGCTTACTCCCGTGCTAATTTCTTTAAAAGAAAGGAAAAAGGAGTTGATAGGAAAGTGGTGAAAAAGGGGCGCAAAGAGGGAAAGACAGTAGGGAAAATAGCCAGGGATGTGCAGGAAGGGTGTAGGGGAAGGTCCATAGCTGTCAAGTTCTTCTACAGCAGCAGCTATGCTTATACATTGAATTTGGAGGTAGATTTGTACACTCAAACCCTTGGGTGGGGGTGAGGACAACCATAATTCATTGTGATACCAGTTAGACCGGATTACTTGTGCCCAGTGGACATGTGTGCGAAATGGACAGCTATGTATGGGGCGAGATGTTTTTGTGGGAAGAGATTGCCCTTTTTTTTTTTTTCAGGTGTGAGTGGGATGTTGGGGAGGGGTAGTAGGTATATTTGAGGAGGTAGGTTGGGTAGGTTAACAGACTAGACAAGAAGCATACAGGGGCGGTATATGACACGTGGGGGGTAAACACCTTGGATGGGGGAGGGGTGTTTGGAAGTCGCAAGCCCATGAGCCTCCAAATGGAAACAGTGGGACTTGAAGTCCCCACCCATGGGCAGACACCACTGCACCTTCATGGCCCCAAAGGTGGCTGTGCTGGGGGCTAGGTAGGAGGGGCAGGCTCACCCTGCGGGGCCCACAAGCTGGCGTAGCTGGTCTCGAAACTTCCTGTTGAGCTCCCTATGCACGATGGCCTGGACCTGACGGCAGGTGACAGGTACCTCTCCACTCCCACTCCCGGGGGGGGCACGCCCCATCCCCTGCAATGGTTCTACCCGAAGGTGGTGCAAGACGAACGGAGAAGGAGGTCCCAGGCTAGGCCCCAGATGTGCTGGTGCCCGGTGCTATGGCCAGCTGAGGTGGGACAGGTGGGTCTGCTGGGACTGACCTTTTCATACGAGCTATTGTGTTGCTGTCTTAAGAAAGGTATCAGTTAGTCATAGTCAACAGCACTCAGGATTAGTTATAACAGCATGCATAGGTATTCCCATTAACCCAAGACACCAGTTTACAACAGTTGCAGAGCGAGCAGAACACATGCATATATGGGACAACGGTGGCCATTACAACAGCATGCAGGTTTCATTTATGGCAGCAGGCCACCAATATGGGAGTATTTTAACATGGCACATGCCTAGAACCAAATGTGAATATTTATAAACCAATAGGACATATGTCCCAGCAAATGTTTGGAGTGTACACGTACCCATTGAGGTGTGTAATAAGGTTATTGTTGCACATATGCAGGGGATGAGAGAGAGAGAGGTCAGTTAACTAATATATTCCTGTAGTTTTCACATATTTCTTAGTCACTGCAGTGATCTGTCCCTTACATGTATTATCACACTACCCAGTGTCCGTACTTTGTATAATGGTATGTTTGTAGATTAGTGTATACATGGACTGTGTCTTACATGTAGTCTACACCTCTTACCTGTTATAACTGTTGAGAAAATCATTGTTAACCCTACCTGACTATTTCTAAATGTACTCCAAGATGCTATGCTTGTAGACAAGTATATGAGTGAACTGTGTTGTACCTACAGTCTACACCTCTTACCTGGTATAGTTGTGGAGAAAATCATACCTGACAAAGTCTACACATACTCCCAGATTCCATGTTGTTGTTATACACATCCTAACAATCTGTTATTGCACACACTCTGGTTGAGGAGTGACAGAATGCAGGTGTTAATGGACATATATTGAGAATTGCTGTCATACACTTTGGGTGAGATGCTACAATGACAGGTTTGTTTCCATATACATTCCCTTTTTATTTTCAGGTCTGACTATCCATTATATGTCAGTATAAGCTGCCTACATTTCTTGGAGCATCGCACTGATTTGTCAGGTGAACAGGTTACCGGGCAGCAGATTTGGGCCATTTATCTGGACATGCTGGACAGATCAGAACAGTTGAGGGGTATGATTATGCTTACAGCATACTATCTGAACATTCTCGCAAACTCTGTACAGTTGTGGGGTATGATTATGCATACAACTTACTACCACTCCCAGGATTCAAACCTGTGCTGTGTGGTAAAAATATTACAGTTGATATCACAGTACACTGTGCCATCAGGGAATCGGTGTAAAGCATTCCAATGGTTTCTGTCCAAGTCTCCCTCAGTTGTTTTATATGACTGACCTCTTGGGACTTCAACATTGTTGTACTGAACTTCCTACCCTTTTTACTTGCGTTCAACAGTGTGGGTAACACTGCTTAATGCAACAGTACTATTTATAGAATGCAACACTACAACAACATATGACAGCAGAATGTGCACAAGCACTTCTGGGGTTATACTTTTATTTACAAGATATTACACTTTTATTTCCATGCGCTATATGACAGTCTTCCTGCAATACTGTCTGGTTTATTCAGTACATCCCATACACAATACAGTTTTATATTGGTACAACACTTTCCAAAACTGTTATATTTATTTGTTACGACAGTACATGCAGAAATATTACTAACCTGCCTCGCGACGCAGCCTTTGCAGCCAAACAGCATGGGCTTGCTGATTCGCAGCTCGCTCATCTGCAGCTGTCAGAGAAATTCAGTGATATTTATCCATTTACCTATCCATAGTATACACAAGCTAGGCAATCATTATCTACGTATTAGAATGGGTACTTACTCAGTACTGGGGCATCGGCCATCTGTCTTGCTTCTTGGATCCACTGGTCCAAGAGATCATCCCTCCGCTGCTTCAGGTCAGCATGGTGATGCCTGAACTGCTCACCGGTCCGGGGGATACCAGTGGCACTGGTGAGGTCACGGGCGAGACTGTCCCACGCCTCCACTTTATACTGAGAGCCCTGGTACTGGCCCTGTAGTAGTCTGTCCTCATGGTGTTTTACCAGGAGCCATATCATGAATCTGGACTCCTGGGTGCCCCAGTGCTGCGCTCTAAATCGAGCGCCTTCCCCAACTCCAGCCATTCTGCCTACAGTAGGAAGCTGCAACCAGGTATGGGAATTATTGGCGCCTGTGGGGTTTAAATATGCCTGATTTCCCTCACTTTCCCGTGATTGGACGGTTTTAAAATGGCTAAACTATGGGGAGACCTGCTTACCTAATGTTGGCATTGCTTAAAGAGGCATACCACTGGGCAGATTGTGTTAGCCAGCCTACACATTGCTTACACCACGTAGGCTGACCTGTGCAATGCTTAACGTTGCTTAATATCTAATTAGCATTATATTTTCCTTTTGACATTGATTTATTATTTGTTACATGTTATATCTGTGTCTGGTATCTGATTCATGTGTACGTACACTGTATGGGGTCCTGGGGACTTCAATACTTTATTACAATAATGCCTCACATCTGGCCTTACTGCAGTACTCCAGTTCACATATTTATGTTATGTAGCAGGTTATACAACATCACATTGTACATTGACTCATTTCACATGTTCAGTTTGATTTTCCTATGGTGTGGATTTGTTTGTTGACACTTCGATCTTATGTACTGCTATGATGGCTTAGTGGTTGACCACTGCTATGATGGCTTAGTGGTTGACTACTGTGACTGTAGTGTACAGGGTCCTGAGTTTGAGCCTTGCAGAGGCTGTTTATTTTGTTGCTGGGCAGAACACTGGCCATTGGATACAGAGTGATTAAGGCACTTTAAAGCAGTTGTAAGCAGGTTTGTGTGGAACTAAGCACTGCTAAGTTCCGGTTGTACCTTCTTATGCTCAATTAGCTTCCATATTGCTTAATATGTGTTGGCGGTGCAGACGCACTTAAACATGCTTACATATGCTTACAACTGCTTATTTGTGCTTAAACCTGCTTACTAGTACCTTTTTCATTATGACACACTTTGCATGTGCATTTCCTACAATACTCCAGTTCATAAATCTGTTATTTATTGGGTTTTGCAAAAAAAACTATTGGTTATAACGTGCTTTGCCATGTAAAATAGACTGTGCTGCAGTGGACTTGAACCGGGAATGCCTGCTCATTAGGCAAATGCTCTGCCGACTACGCTATTGCTGTGCACTTCATTTGCATGTATCTTCGTTGTTATCCTCTTCAGCCTTTTAAGCTGCTTTAACTGTAGCTAAGCAATGGGCACATCCACGCACCTACGGTTAGCTGTACTCGGATTTTTAAAAAATATATATAAAAGGGTTTCTTCATTTACTTTTTCAGCGCTATTGCTGTTGTACACATGGGGAACTGTTGGTGGGGATATGTGGACACCTATGAGTGATCTCGCTCATTTCTTAACACCTTCTGCTGTTGTACATTGCAGGGGCATGTTTATTCTGAGTGTTCTGCTCTCAGACATGCCCTCTGCACTCGTACACGCTCCGTGTAAGCCTGGGAGCTCAGGCAGCGCGCCATCATTATTATGCATGGCGCACTGCCATCCTGCTCCTACATGGGTGCTTCTTCCTGCACGGAAGATTAGTGAATCCGGGGGTAGGATAACTCAACAAAAATAACAACTAAAATGCCGTAAATAACACAAAATAAAAAAAAATGGCTAGGAAAAGCAGATGCTTTTATTTAAAACAAATGTAAGTGCTTTTCAGTTGCAAACAGACTTCATCAGACTCAAAACATTATAAAACAATTGTGGAATTAGTTTCTCTCTACTTTTGTCATGTATATGTAGTAAGTAGTATGTGGATGCATTTACACTAATTTGTTATTTTTGCAGCTAGAAACCTGTTAGGAAATAGAAGATAACATCAGTAGAAAACAGGCGAATTAGCAAATCCATAAACTATATTCTTTATGAACAGCCTGTGTTGTGGTGAACATAAGATAATATCTGTAAGAGAGCAACAGAAACAGTAAGGCAGTTTATAACCTTTTAATACTGGTTATCTCCCTTTGTTTTTTCAGAATTTTATGCAGGCATTTGTACTTGTTTCCTTTTATTCCATTTTGTAAAATAAATGTAATCATCATGTGTCTCAACTGTAGTTGCTTGCTACACCAGGACAATGAATAACCCAGGGACTTTGCTGTGATTCTGTACATTTAAGACATAAAGCTTCTGTCTGTGACCCATATGACCAAAGTTTAAACAGTGATTCAGGCAGTAGAAGAGCTTGAGGTGGGGGTGACTGTTTGGCATTCCCACCCAAGAAGATTCCATTTGGCAGCTCCCTTTTGGTTAATGTTTGTTCAGGAGTGGAAGTATATGGCTATTTTCAGTAGCATGTCACTGTTCAGGGTGGGATATGGGCGTAGTCAGCCATGTCAGTGATGGTAGCCCTTGAGGAGAGAAGGTGCATCTGTGTGCATGCTCCCTTGAAGGGGCGTAGTTGGCTCCTGCAGTGATGCAGGTGCTCACACTACCACCGGGGGAGGGGTTGGGAATGTATAGAAACTCCCCTCATGGCTGCCTGGGTGATGGCTGTGCTATGGCTAGTTCTCATCTGTTAGGGGAATGATTGGGCTTCAGTAGCTGTTGCCTTGGTGGAAAACAAATTGCCAGTGAAACTGCTAAC
The DNA here is from genome assembly GCF_019279795.1 of Protopterus annectens. Lineage (NCBI taxonomy): Eukaryota > Metazoa > Chordata > Ceratodontiformes > Protopteridae > Protopterus > Protopterus annectens. The sequence continues at coordinate 658,769,556 of NC_056730.1, forward strand.
TTAGTGAAAAATGAATGGGTAGCAAAGTTAGTTGATCAGTGATTGGCAGACACAGGGGTACAAGTAAAATATGTAGAAAAAATAACTCCAACTTGAGTTGTCAGGATGTGGACCACATTTTCATCTTATTATTTCTTCAAAAAAAAAAAAAAAGCCAGGTTATAACTCTGCCTTGCTCCTGACTGATTTGGCATTGCACAAAATTGCCCTAGGCAGGGCACTTGGGGGACAAGTCCTGGCTTTCAGTTAAAGATCACTGTTTGATTCAAGAGGTACCATCACTTGGCAGGAAGAACTCCTGTCTCTGTGATGTATCACTGTCTGGCAGTGCTAGGAATTCCTGACACTGACCTGATATCCCTGCACGGGGTGAACTAGAACTGGGCCTCTGGCTTCCTTCACCCAGTAGCTCTGAGCTAGTCACAGCCTGTTATATTTCAGAGACCTCTGGCTTGCCAAAAAGAATCTCTTTTATATACATTTTTTAGTTTTCTCAGCATTAGATCTTTATCTGTAGAGCTTGTCTGACATATTGTTTTTTGTATAATTGTGTCAGTTATGGCTTAAATGCAAAAGTACTAGTATGCACATTTATATGGAGAGGTTCTCCAGTTCGATTCTTGGCTGGGGTGCCTTCTGTGTAGATTCTGCATGTCCTTCCTGTGGTCATGTGGGTCTCCTCTGGGTGCTCCGGTTTCCTTCCACATTCTAACGACATGCAGTACGTTGATTGGACACTAAATTGGCCATAGGTGAGTGTGTGTGCACGAGTGGGTGGCACAAATAAACTGCCCTGGCAGGGCTAGCTGTCAGGTGGTGTAAACCTTGGCTCGAGATGATTGTCACTGTGGAAGTGACACCCCAATCCCATGTGCAAAATGGGAAAAGGGTTGAGGATGGATAGATGGATGGATTAGAGGTAACCTTATCAGACTGGCTGAGTGAGAGGAATTGGAGAGTAGGATTTCAACTGACTCTGTCTCTCATCTCACTGTAGAGTACCTCAGGGCTGTGTTGCGAGGCCAGTTCCTTGCAGTCTGACATTCTCCCTACTTCCATTGAGATATGTTACTTGGATTAACACATTTGCAGATAATTGCAAAGGGTAAAAAAAAGTCATAACTCATTGTAACCTCATATGCTTTCAGGCTGTTTATCACCAATTGAAGTATGGGTTAAAAATTTGAAAATTCAGTTCTGGCATTTAATTTGGTGGTGGTGGTGGTGGTGGTTTGGCAGTATACGCAAAACACTGTCTTTCCTGTTTCATTTCAAAATTAATTTCCTGGGCATCATGATTTCCAAAAAAAAAAAAAAAAAAAAAAACTCAATCTAATATGTGTAATGTAGTTAAAATTGCCTGTTTGACACAACAAGTTCTAGGACAAATCTTATGTTTGGATATATTGCTGATAAAAATGGGAATTTCGGGGGGGTGGTATTTCCTGGGGGAGTGGCTGGGAGAGAGGGGGGTTGGAGCTGAATTTGTCAGCTAGCAGATTTGGTATTTCTTATCGCTCAGTGTAGTTGGCTCCATTTACAATTAATTTTTCGTAGTCAGACATAGCTAATGAAAGTTTCGTGATCCTCCTCTACATGGGAGGATATCTTTACCTCAAATTTAGCTTTGGTATACATAATTTGCCCTCTTAATTGTTTGAGAGTGTTTTTATCATGCTGGGTATAGCACTTCCTAATCTGGGCTATGACTTTTTCTTATGTTCCACAGCATGTTTGTTTGGATTCTACTAGGGTGTTTTTTTTTTTTTTTTAAGTTCGTTCTGGGCTTTTCTCTGGTAGGCGCAGCGGTCTCTGCATTTATTGACATGACTGCACAGAGTTTCTGTGAACACCTCTGCATAGGCAGCTGTATTGTCTGGGTTTGGGTAGAGCTTGAAGTTTGACGGGTTATCATTTAATAGTAGGAAGGTTGCCTTAGAATGTTTCTTAAAAAGTTTTGGGGTCACAGAATTGAAGGCACTACATGGGGGGGTATAGCCTTCTTTCATGTTTGTGAGTACTAGGTTGGGAATATTTGCACCCTAATGGGTATATGGACACTATGATCAAACGTATTTGTGTTTACAAAATCCAGGAATCTCTGGGCCTCTAAGTTTGAAGTTGTGCAAGTATCCCAGTTTAGATTAAATGCTTTTAGCATTTAAGTTTGCTTTCTGTAGGATGTATAAAGAGTTGAGGATAAAACCAGAGAAAAGTCCCCCGAAAAAAAAAATAGTTCAATAAAAACTCAAAAGAAGGCCCAACTAAGCTGGAATCTTTCACTGTGTAGTACCTTAAACCTCTTGCAGTGGAGACCCCATGTGATATATGCAAATGGTCCCTTAAGGCCATGTTGTTGTTTCAGCCACATGTCTTCTGAATGCCCATGACTTTTTATGTATTTGTGAATTCAGGCAAATAAAGCCAGACACCACCAGTTGTAAATGTGCAATGATGTTCTTCATCTCACATTGCTGCAGTCCTTACACTTGGGTAGTCCGCTGTCCTCGGTCGGCCCGAATATCAAAGTATAAGGCTGACGTCGGTCAAGGCGCATTTGACTGACATCAGGACGTCAGGGTACAAATGCGCATGACCGACGTCATATCCTCAGTCTTTTTTGCCGCATGGTCCGATGCAGAAGCAGCATTGCAAGTGCCGGTTGGCGTTCTGAGATTTTTCGATTTCGAAGTTTCAGACAGAGTTCAAAGTTGGCTAAGTACCCGTTGGGGAATATTTTAGTTTTTCTTGCCTCAGTGATTTACCGGATGTCAGAAAAAGTCAATAATTGCATTTCTTGTGGGAAACAGATACCGCATAGAGATTATCATACTTTGTGTATTCCTTGCTTAGGGCCTGAGCACGACGTTGTTGGCTGTCGCTCTTGTGCTAGATTTAATAAACGCACTATAAAGAGAAGGTTGGATTGTGCAAGGTTAGTCTTTGGGAAGCGGTGTAATTATAAAATTCCGTCGGATGCTCCGACGCCCGCTTCTTCGAAGAAGCGCAAGGACAAGGCAGTTAAGCCTAGGCTAGAAGAACCGTCTGTACCGGACGCCGGTTCTTTAGAGGTGTCGGTGGCGCCGGTGGCTCCACCGGAGGTTTCTTTGTGTTCCCAGGGTGAGACCTTATTATTGCAAGATGTGGCCTCTCAGGAGGCAAGTCAGGCTGAGGGGGCTTCTCAGGTTACTATACTCCCCTCCCTTCCTAGGGTGGCTAGGCCCTCTCCTTCTGTTTCAAAGGCTTCTCCCAGGGGCAGGCCAGGTTTGGCTTCAGTTGGTGTTACCCCTAGCTCTTCAGGTACTGTGCCCAAGAAGCATATGCTTAAAATGGCAGAAGATTTGATTACTTTAATTAGGGGTTCTATGCCCCCTCCTGATAAGAGACCTAGGATGGAGCCTGAGCTGGGGGGTTTTGAGCAGGCTTCAGATGTTTCAGAGTCTTCGGCTGAAGACTTGCAGGAGTATTCTCCTTATTCTGATTCTGATGTGGATGATTCTACTCCTTCTGCTTCTCCTCCTGAGGATTTTTCTTTTTCAGAAACTCTTCATTCCATGAGGGAGCATTTTAAGTGGGAAGGTCAGGACTTCTCTGATTCCAGGAAAAGGCTTAGGGAATTTTTGTTTTTACCCCAGCATAGGCCTTTGGCTATACCTCCTGTTTTGGATGTAGTAGAGGATGTTTTTACAGAGGCTTCTCTTAATCCTGATTCTTTGCCTCCTGCTCCTGTTAAGCCGGATAGGTATTACAGGGTGCCTGAAGCTCATAAGTATCTTTTTAAGAGTCCTAGGGCTGACCCAGAAACTGTTAGTCAGGGGCCTAAAGGTGTTAAGGCTTCTGTTGTTAAGAATCCGGTTCCTGCAGACAAAGAGGCTAGGGCCTTAGATGGGGAAAGAAAGTTTATACTTCTTCCACTCTGGCTATGAGGGCTTTGAATTGCCAGTTTCACATGTTGAAATACCAGAACTATCTCCTTTCACAATTAAAGTCTAAGGTTGATGCTCTGGCAGTAGGTATTGATTGTAAAGAGTTGCAAGATTTAGTGCATGTTTCTGAACAGGTGGGTAAGCATTCTTTGCAATGTGGTTTTGATGCTGTACAGGCCTCGTCTAGGGTGGCTGCCACTGGGTCAGTTCTTCGCAGGCATGCCTGGCTACGGGATCAGAATTTGTCTGATCATGTTAAAACGAGGATTTTAGATGCTCCTTTACAATCTGACGTGTTGTTTGGTCCTCCTGTTGAGACAGTTTTAAAGAAAATGGAGGACAAGGCTAAGTCTATGCAGACTGTTAAAGATTTTTTGCAGGTCCAGCCTCCAAAGTTTAGTAGAAATTGGCCTGCTAAGGGGTGGACGTATCCTTCTTATGATTCCCAGTCTAGGGGTAGATCTAGACGTGGTAGGGGCAGAGCTCAGGGCTCTTTCAGGCCTAGAACAGGGAGTTCTCCTGCACAGTCTTCAGGTGAGGGCAGGGGTCAGTCCTTTCGTAAACAGACCCAATGACCTACCTTTTCAGCTGCCAGAGCCTTCTCGTCTGGCAGCACCTTTGGGAGGAAGGTTGGCACTTTTCAAAGAAAATTGGAGTTTAATTACCCAAGACAGATGGGTATTGGATATCATACACCACGGCTACAGGTTTTATTTCCATACCTTGCCTCCTTTCAAAGGCATGCCAGACGTTCCTCCTCAACAAAGAATAGAGGCACAAGCAGGTTTCTCTGTTGCTCCAAATAGGGCCATACAGCCGGTCCCTATGCCAGAAGTGGGTCTAGGTTTTTATTCTCGCCTGTTCCTAGTACCAAAGAAGGGGAACACGTGGAGACCAATTTTGGATTTATCTATCCTCAACACTTATCTGGACATTCCCAAGTTCAAAATGTTGACGTTGCAGCAGCTTTTACCTCTGCTGGGCAAAGATCATTGGATGGTAACTTTGGATCTCAAGGAGGCTTACCTTCATGTTCCTATCAGACTAAGTTGCAGGAAGTATCTGCGTTTTCGAGCTGGGACTTCTCACTATCAGTTCTCTGCATTGCCCTTTGGCTTATCTACTGCGCCCAGAGTGTTCACGAAAGTTCTGGCTCCAGTGATAGCTTTCTTCAGGCTAAAAGGAATACAAATCTATCCTTATTTGGATGACTGCCTGATTCTGTCTCAAGGAAGGGAAGAGCTTCTTCATCATTTGGAATATGTGATAGCAGTGCTAAGATGCCTAGGGTATTCTGTGAACGAAATAAAGTCCAGTCTAGTACCCTCTCAGGACATGTGCTTTCTGGGTGTGAGACTGAATACAGCATCCCAGATGGCCTTTTTAACCCCGGACAAACAAAAGAGTCTATCCCTTTACTTCCATCAACTATCTCATCAGTCCGTGCTGACTGCAAGGACAGTCCTTCAAGCATTAGGGTTCATGGCATCTTGTATTCTGGTGCTTCCCAATGCCAAACTGCATATGAGGAAGCTACAATGGTATCTCAAAAATGTATGGACACAGCACTGCCAGGATCTGGACACTGTCATTCAAATAATACCTTGCATTCAAAAGGAATTTTTATGGTGGGCTCAGGAATGTCACCTAAACAAGGGACTCTCTGTGACCCGGCCAGAGGCGAGTCAGATTTTAACGACAGATGCCTCAGACAAAGCTTGGGGAGCTCATCTAAATGGAAAGTGGATACAAAACAAGTGGCCTGTCAGACTACAACATCTACATATCAACATGAAGGAGATGTTAGCAGTCCAGTTTGCATTAATAGCTTTCAAGGAATTACTTCTTCCAGGGCAGGTGTTGATTCTAACAGACAACACAACTGTCATGTGGTACATCAACAAGCAAGGGGAACGATTCTTATCCTCTATGCAGGCAAGCAATGATTTTGTGGGAGACTGCTCTCAGTTTACAGCTCAATCTTCAGGCAAGGTTTCTGCCAGGAGCACAGAACTCCTTAGCAGATGTGTTGAGCAGGCAATTATGGATCCCCACGAGTGGAAATTGGATCCTCATGTATTTCAGAAATTGACAGTGTCATGGGGAACTCCAGACATAGATCTGTTCGCTTCTCCACTGAACCATCAGCTGCCAAAGTTTTGCACAAAAGGTTTCATCCCACAGCTTGGAGAGTGGATGCTCTTTCTTTCAATTGGAGCAATCTTCATGTGTATGCCTTTCCTCCTCTGCCTCTCCTCCCAAAGGTACTTCTAAAGGTCAGACAGGACAAGCCAAGGATGATTTTAATAGCTCCAGATTGGCCTCGACAGCACTGGTACCCATTATTGAGAAGCCTGGTACGGAAGCCTCCATGGCCTTTGCCTTCGATTCCACACCTGTTGTCACAGGAGGACAGCCATTTGCTGAATGTCAAACTTCACTCTCTTCACCTAACAGCCTGGCATTCTGTTTTGAACCATAGAGGGTCTCAACTTCCGCAACAAGTTTTGAATGTGATTTTGGAAGCTAGAAGGCCTAGTACAAGGAAAGTGTACGCAGATAAATGGAAGAGATTTTATTTTGGAGTGCAGCAAAGATTTTGATGTTTCTGAGCCTACTTTGAGTGTGGCTCTTCAATATCTTACTGAGTTATTGGACAAAGGTTTGTCTTTCTCTTCTATTAAGGTTCATGCTGCAGCAATTTCGGCTCACTATGATTGTGACCCACCATTGTTTTCTCATCCTTTGTTCAAGCAATTTCTTAGAGGGGCAAAGAATATAAGACCCCCACGAAGAGCTCCTACTCCTGCTTGGGATCTCAATTTTGTGTTGGAGAAACTCACTCTGCAACCTTTTGAGCCTGCAGCTACTTCTGAGTTGAAATATTTATCATGGAAGACTGCTTTTTTGTTGGCAATTACCTCTGCTAGAAGGGTTTCTGAATTGCAGGCCCTTATGGCGGTTGAGCCTTTCTTGATTTTCCATAAGGATAGGGTATCATTACGTACTAATCCTTCCTTTATGTCTAAGGTGGTTTCTAGTGTGGCTTTAAACCAAACTATTCATTTGCCTACTTTTTATGCAAATCCCCAAAATAAAGGGGAAAAGATTTTGCACACTTTAGATGTACACAGGCAGTTGCGTTATTATTTGGACAGAACTAAAGGGTTCAGGCAGTCTCAGCAGTTGTTTGTTTCTTTTGCTTTGAGTTCTCAGGGCAAGCCTGTGTCAAAACAAACTATTTCTAAGTGGATTGGGTTTTGCATTGCTTTCTGTTATTCCCATCATGGCAAGGAAGTTCCAGCTGGGATTAGGCCTCATTCCACTAGGGCTACTGCCACTTCAACAGCTTTTTGAGGGAGTGGCAACCAAGGATATTTTGGAGGCAGCTACTTGGAGTTCAGTGCATACTTTCTCTAGGCATTATCACCTGCCACTTTACTCTAAATCCAGGGCTGGTTTTGCCACTGCTGTTTTGCAGGGCATTTTGGCAGCTCCTGCTTTTTGTAGTTAGCCATCCTCCCTTACCTCTGCTTTGGGATTCTACCCAAGTGTAAGGACTGCAGCAATGTGAGATGAAGAACATAGTACAGTTTAGTACCTACCATAAATGTAGATGTTCAAGATCCACATTGCTGCAGTCCAATTCCCTCCCTCCTTCCCTCTGCAGTTAGAGGTGGTTGTGTGGGTTGGGTTGTACATATTGTGTATATTGTATATATTGTACATATAGTTAGTGCAAGGGTGGTTGGTTGGTTGTTTGCTGTCTTTTGGTTTTGACCTTTATTTTTAGGGTCTTCTGACATCTGGGGCAAGAAAAGACTGAGGATATGACGTCGGTCATGCGCATTTGTACCCTGACGTCCTGATGTCAGTCAAATGCGCCTTGACCGACGTCAGCCTTATACTTTGATATTCGGGCCGACCGAGGACAGCGGACTACCCAAGTGTAAGGACTGCAGCAATGTGGATCTTCGAACATCTACATTTATGGTAGGTACAAAACTGTACTTTTTACTGTCTTTCTGTGTTCATTAGTATAGAAAAAGTGGATTATTTAGCTGTACTCTGGAAACATAGAGCTTGAAACCAAACATTAAAGGTCCTGCAAAATATCCCGAATAACGTCCAAACCAAGTGTATAATGATATATTCAAAGGTCCTGTCTAAAGGCTTGAACAGAGTGTCAGATGTTGGGAGCATTCTGTCAGTAAGATTATTTTGATTAAATGAACTTAAGTGAGATTGTCCTTACAAAAGATGATCAACATTTAGATAATTGCAGTAGCTTAAGCTATTTGGCCCCTGTTCCAGTGACTGGTCAGCTATCAAATCTTAAGGGTGTCCTCCACACACCAATATAAAGACAGAGTGCCCAAACAGATTTTTTTTTCCACTGAAGTGCTCCTCTCTTTCTGCGGGCCCTGTGGAACTGTCAGTTGCTTAGTGATTTCAAGGCTGGGCAGACATCTCCCCATTGGGAAAACCTTGCACTAAAATAATTTTTGTGAGGAAAATTTGATGTCCTTATATTCACCGCTGCAGTATTCCTTTTGAATGGGATTCCCTGCCTTGAAGCCCTCCGTCCGGCCAGTTTACAAAAGTCTACCATTGCTTTAAGGTACACTGAACATCACTTGCGCACTCCTTACGTGTAGGGTAGGGCATAAATGTGACGTTCAGGCGTACCTTCCCTAGAACTTCTTTGCTGCCAGTCTGAATGCTGTTTTAACCATCGATCTGGTTCCTTCATCTGTTTTTTTTTTTTTTCTGTTTGTTGGCACTCCTGTGCTTACTCTTGTTTGCTGGAGTCCTCACAGTTGCAGATAAGTACCCAGTTGGGTTTTTGGTTATCTTTTCTGTTTGTTTTGTGCTGTTTGGGGTTAATGTCATCCAGGAAGGGTAAATGCCAGTGTGGGAGACTGATTTCCATAAAGACTGCCACGATAAGTTTTGCCTAGGTGTTGCTCACGACCATAAGTCTTGTTCAATTTGTCAGGCATTTGTCCCAAAACCTCTTTGTAGTAGACGTTCTTCCCTTTCCTTCTATCTTGAGAACCAGCAACTTAAGCTTCTTGCTGCAATACTATGGATGGAACTTCCTGCCTCAAGGGTTAGCTGTCAGGGAAGAAGAAGGTGCCGGAAGTTTCTCCTGAGGTTGTTATGCACCCGGAGGCTCACCCAGTTGTTTTGTTAGATTCTTCTACTCCATCTGGGTTGGTGGCCATTGAGGATTTGGCAGGCAGTACGTCCGACGAGGCTTTGCAGTTGTCCATTTTGGGCGTTCAGAGGGAACCACGGTTGCCTGTTTCTGAGGGGTCTAGAGGGGATCTGCAGTTTTTCTTTAGTGAAGAGGTTCCTATTGCAGTTGTGGAATGCTGTTCTGAGTCTGGGACTTCTCAGGTTTCTGTGATGGCTGTCCCCTTAAAAAAGAAACAGAAAACTAACCTTATTTCTTCTGCTCCTAGGGATCCACAAAGTGAGTGGCAGGCCTTTACTCAGGGGTCATTTAATGCTTTACTGTCGTTGCAGCCTCCTCAAGGGGTTTCAGTTCCTTCTCCTCCTTGGTCCTCCTCTTCCCCTAAAAGGCCCAGAGAATTGCATTCTTCTGAGTTGGATTCTGATGATGACTCCATTGCTTATTTTACCCAGATTCCTTCTTTAGACTACAGGTCTGAGGAGGAGGAGGATTCTCATACTTTAGATAATCCTTCTGAGGAAATTTCCTTTGGGGACACTGTCTCTAGGATGATGGAATTTTTTAAGTGGGATTGTGCCCAGGTTTCGGATATCCATGAGAGGTACTATGAGTTACTGCTGATGTAATTTCCTAAACCTGCAGCCATTCCTCCTGTCATGCCTGCTTTATTGGATTTTTTTCACTGCCTCTAAAGTGCCGGATTCTCTGTCCCCTGCTCCCAGGAAATCGGATAGGTTTTATCCGGGTGCCTGAGGATTGTTCCTTTTTATTTAAATGTCCTATGGCTGACCCCTCTGTGGTGTCTGTAGCCTCTGATAAGCCATCTCAATTGCTTCCTTCGTCCAAGTTTACTGCCTTCTGATGAGGGTTGGATGGAACCATGGATAGGCTGGGTAATGAGGTTTATACTTTGTCTACCCTTGCTTTTATGGCTATTAATTATCATACCCATTTCTCTAGGTATATCTTGGCTCTTCTTTCTCAGGCTTTTTCAGATTCTTTTTGATCTTCCAGACTTCTGCTCTTTCTATGGTTGGGACTTCCTCTCAAGTAGTCCATCTTTCTATCAAATGTAGTTATGATGCAGCAGATGCCTCTTCTGGCTCAGTTCTGAGGAAATATTCATGGCTTCAGCTTCAACCATTGCCTGATGTTATTAAGGTTAAGTTGATGGATGCTCTTTTGGATAATACTCTTGTTTGGTGAAGCGGCTGCTGGTTTATATAAGTCTCTTCAGAAAAGGGGAAGGCTTTACAGGAGCTTGAGCATGTCTTTGTTTCTGCTGTGCCTAAATTTCAGCAAAACTGCCCTTCTAAGTCCGCCTTTGTTTGTAGGCATCCAGCTGTAAGTAAAAAGGGTAGTAAATGGATTCCTCCTGCTAAGCCCACTCAGACTGCAGGGATTCTTAAACCTTCCTTTCCTGACAAACCAGGTGCTGTCTGACTATCCACCCATTCCCAGCCACATTCCTCTTTCTGTTTGCCATTCTCTTTCTCTTCCTGTTTGACTTCAAATCACCCAGGATTCTTGGGTTCTGTCAGTCATTCAGTAAGGTACTTCATCGTCTGGATTTCCCACGCTCCTTTTATGGGGATTCCTCAGCCTCCTTGGGAACAGCTTCCTCCCCCCCCCCCCAGAGGTTCTTTGAGACATCTTGTCTCAGGGTACTATTCAAGAGGTGCCTGTGTCCCAAAGGGAGAACGGGTTTTATTCAAGAGTATATCTAATGCCCAAAAATGATGGTACTGGGAGACCTATTTTAGACATCTCCCATCTGAATACCTTTCTGAAGGTGTGTTCATTTCAGATGTTATCCCTTCAGTCCCTTTTTCCTCACTCACTCAGGCCTTTCTAATATCTCTGGTCCTCAAGGATGTTTATCTCCATAGAGAATGGAATGAGCACATCCACCTCAAAGAGATGAGGGCTATTATGCTGACTCTTCAGGCCTTTCATCCTCTCTTCTCTGCAGGGCTTCTCAAGGTATTCACAGACAGTACCACAGTCATGTGGTATATCAACAAATGGGAGTATGCGATCGTACTGTCTTTGCCGGGTGGCACTTCTGGTATGGGATCTGGCTTTCCAGTGTCAAGTGACTGTTCAGGCAGTTTATATTCCTTCAGATCGGAACGTTGTGGCAGACAATCTGAGCAGGTCCTTCACTCAATCCTACAAATGGATGCTTCACAGGGATGTGTTCTGCACATTGTTCACAAGTGGGGTACTCCTCAAGTAGGGGTCTATATTATAAGATTTACATTTGAAAACATTGAACAACATATGGTCGACACCATATGGTCGATGTCTTCAAACATCGACCTTATAAAAAGACAAAAAAAAAAAAAAAGAGAGAAAAGTACCCTATCGGGTTTAAGCAGGGGGGCAAGCCCCCCTGCACCCCCCCACACCCCCGCTACTTAAATATACCAACTCTGAGACTGCACTACATGGCAGTAAACGTAAATCTCCCCTTACAGAGATTTCCATTTACACGCTTGAGATTCTGAGCGTTCGATATTCTCGTGTCGACAATGTCAGATTCGACATTGTCGGCTTTCGAGAATATAGTATAGACCCTCAAGTAGATCTGTTTGCCTCCCCTCTGAACAGACAACTTCCTCTGTTTTGTGCCAGGGTCTGTCCCAGGTCCTCTGGTATGGAAGGTGGACATCCTCTCATTTTCTTGGAAGGGGATGTTTCTTTATGCATTCCGTCCCATTCCGAGAGTCCTGTTCAAGATTCAATAGAATGCTCCCAAAATCTTGTTGGTGACTCGCTTTTGGCCACAACAGCACTGCTTCCCTCTCCTTCTGCATCTAGCAAGGAGCAATCATCACAAGTTACCTCACAGGGTTGTTCTCCTCACACAAGATGAGGGGTCTCTCATCCATCCCCAACTGTCCACGCTTCACCTGGTACTGTGGATGATAGGGTTTTGATTCCTCATAGACACCATTTTTCTGAGGACGTGCTGCAGGTCCTGCAGGAGGCCAGGAAACCTACTACTAGGAAAGTCTACTTCTCTAAATTTGGAAGAGGTTTTCTATTTGGCGTCTTTTTCGTGACCTGGACCCACTTTCTGTGGATGTTCCTTTGGTTCTCTCTCATTTGATTGAGTTGCTCAATGCTGGTTTGGCCTGTTCTTCTATTAAGGCCCACTTGTCAGCTCTTTCTGCTTGTCTGCCTTTAACTCCCCCGATAGCTTCTAGATTTGAGGCTAAACAATTCCTTAAAGGCATCCTTAATATGAGAACTCCTGGGAAGCCTGTTCCTCCTCCCTGAGATCTTAAGTGTGTTCTGGAAAAATTGACTTGGGCTCCTTTTGAGCCTGCTGTTTCATCTTCCTTGCAACATTGTTCTTGGAAGACTGTTCTTTTGTTATCTCTTACTTCTGCCAGATGGGTGTCTGAGTTGCAAGCCCTTATGGCTTATCCACTTTTTTTGATATTTCATGAGGACAGGGTATCCTTTCGTACTAATCCTTCTTTTATGCCAAAGGTGGTTAATGAGTTGTCACTTAATCAGTCTATTAATTTGCATGCCTTTTTTCCCTCTCCACAATCTGACAGTGAGAGGGTGCCCATACCTTAACCTTTACCAAACATTACCAGTTGGATGGTATCTGCTGAGCCAAAGCTGGTTTTGCTGCTGCCATTCTTCATGGCTTCTTGGAGGGCTCTGCTGCTTCCTCCTCCCAAGTTTCTTCTTGAGCTTTTGCACTCTCCCATTTGTAAGGAATACTGCGGAATACAGCAGCGGTGAATGTTAGGAGATAGTACAGTTGTGTAAAATCTTACCATAATGGTAGATGTCCTTGCCTTCAGCGCTGCAGTATTCACTCCCTCCCTCCCTCCATCTCCCCGGCCTTTTTCCCTTCCTGGATATGCAGGTTCTCCTTGGTTTTCCTTGGACTGCTGTTCCTACCGGGGTAGTCATTTCTGAGGATGGTACGCCTGAACATCAGCTTTATGCCCTACCCTACGTAAGGAGTGTGCAGGTGACGTTCAGCATACCTTAAGGCAATGGTAGACTTTTGTAAACTGGCCAGACAGAGGACTTCATGGCAGGGAATCCCATTCGTAAGGAATACTGCAGAAGTGAAGACAAGAACATCTACCGTTATGGTAAACTTTTACACAACTGTGCTTTTTTATGACTAAAATGTTATGCTTGCTAGGAAACTGATGTTTTGGAACTGTCATTGTTTTTCTGAGGGAGTTTGTATATAATGCTTAGGTGAACGTTATGTAAAAAAAAAAAAAAAAAGTTCTATTTTTTGTCCGACTTTCCTACAGCATTTTTTGATTTTTGTATTTGGTGGTACTGGATATTGTGCTTGTAAAGGAAATGTCAGTGGTTTACTTTCTTCAGTACCTCTTGTTCTCTACTTACTTTACTTTTGCTGAGTTGTCCAGGCTCTGCCATCTGCTTTGGAGGTCTCATTCTCTGCTAACCTGTGGAGCACTCTCCATAGTTTTACTTTACCGTATCTACAAGAGAAAATTGTTGTTGGGAGTCTTTGGGTATTGGGCTGGCGCCTGTTATTGTTCCTCAGCTGCTGGTGGAAACTGTGCTGTGTTCCTGTTTCCCTGGTCCTTTTGGTGTTACACATACAACCACCAAGTTCTTTGGAAATAGCCAAGTGCTCTGCAGGTGTAGGGATGTCCTCAGCAAGCAAGAGATAGCCACTGTTGTCAGTTTCAGGAAAGGGTCAGCTGAAGGTTTTTTGCTGCTTAGTTGGGATAAGGAACCTGAAAACTGGATAAATATGCCTATGATAGTCATTTCCAGGGATTTTCATAGAAAAAGTGAATGCAGTTAGAAAATCTTGCATTCTCCTTTCTCTGTTTCTGTGGACAGGGAAGAATTGCTGGAATTTGGTAAGAAGCTCACTTCTGTCTTTTCCTTGCTTTCTAATTTTCAAGAAAGAAAAGAAAGAGTGCTATCTCTTTTATAACACTGATCTCTGAGAAGAGCAAGCATTACAGGGGGATAGGTGTACTTCAGGAATTTCTTCTCACTCAACATTCTGATTTTGAGGAAGGTATGGCTTCCTCTTAAAAATATATTGTTTTCGGAGACATTTTCTAAGATGTTTTTTTTTTCTCCTGGGAGCAAAATCAAATTCCTATAGCACAAAAAATGTGCTATGATTTGCTACATATGGCGATGCTTAAATCTGTAGCTTTTCCTACAGTTTTGTCTGCTGTAGAGAATGTTTTTCTTTCTACATCAGTTTTGCTTACAGGAAGCCTGACTGGTTATACAGGGTAGATCAGAGTCATAAGTATTTGATGTAAAGTTGTTCTATCTCGCTGTTCATTCTTTACTGATGGGTTCGGAGCCGATCCTCGGCTCCAAACCGGCCAACTGCAAAAGCTTAAGGTCTTCAACCAGCTCGAGACCAACTCCCTATCCCATGATGCACCCTGATCTTCCCTCAGATCTTGTTTGCCACTGCAACTTGATCGGACGTTCACCAGCTCTGGACAGTGAATAACTTTTCTTCTTTGAGTATTATAGCTTTAGTTTTAGCAAAGATTTAATAATTTAGCTTAATATAGTAGTTCGAGTGTGTAGCTTGTTCGTACAGTTAAATTTAGATTAGATAAGTAATCTTTAAGGCTGTTTTTTGTTGGTTAAGCCTTCTATTCTCCTTATCTCTCTTGAATTAGCACAGTTAGTGTGTTTAAGAGGAATTAGTGGCTGCATTTTTTTAGGCCCTTTATTTCTCTTTTCTCTTTAGCTAAAAGTGTGTTATAGCTCTTTTGTATGGCGTTTAGATATATATCCTAGCATAGTTAGTGTGTTTTAATAATTTTAGCCTGTAATTTTCATAGGGCACAGAGTTTCATCCCTATTAGAGTGTATTGTTTAGCCCTTCTTTTTTACAGGGCGTGTACTTACCTTTACTTCCTATTTATAGGTTCATAGGTTCATACTAGGCTATCTGCCCTAGGGCATTTATAAGCCTAGCCAGAATGTGTTTGGCTTTCGCCACCCATTTTAAATTTATTTTGCTATGCCCTTTTTCGAGGTTAGTATACTGTGCCTCTGTCTAACAGTGACACAGAAGTGATACCCGGGGTAAACCTACGATCTCCCATCCACTCATCAAGATTCCTCTTGAAGAGAGTCAATGAGGGACTCTGCCTAACATGGAATGGGATTTTATTCCAGAGTGAAAATGATTGGCAGTAGATTTTTACATGCCGAGTTGCCAGCCCTGATGCACAACTTTCAATGAAGGTATGCCCATTCACGCATGTCTCCACACAGAAGACGCCCTAGCTGAGAATCGAACAGGACAACGTCTTACTGTGAGCTGACAAAGCTACCGCAGCACCACCACCGCAGTAATACAGTAATTCTTTATTTTCCACACATTCAGAAATCAACATCATTTTCTGTTTCAGTAATCCCATAACATGCTGTTGATATTTAAGCATATGAAACTGGCAGTTTAAGGCCCTAATTGCCAAAGTTGCAGACGTATAAACCTTCTTTCCCCATCTATCCAGCACCCTGGAATCTCTATCAGAGGGGGTAGACTGTTGAGGCCTTTACACCTTTGGGACCCTGTGAAATAGTTTCAGGGTCAGCAGCAGGGTTTTTGAATAAAAATTTGTGTGAGTCAGAAACCCTGTAATATCTGTCTGGCTTGCTAGGAGCCGGAGGAAAGGAATTTAGAGTCATGCTTGATTCCGAAAACACATCATCAACAATGTCTAATACAGGAGGTATGGCTAAAGGCCTATGCTGAGGGTGAAGAAGGAAATCCCTAAGCCTCTTTTTTGATTCTGAGAAATCTTGACTTTCCCAATGAAAATGTTCCCTCAAAGTACGCAAGGTTTCTCCAAAGGAATAATATTCAGGAGGGGATGCAGAAGGGATGGATTCCTCTGCATATGAATCCTCATAGGGTGGTATAGAAAACACCTGATCAGAAGAGGAATCAGAAGAAATAGAAACCTGATCTGAAGATTCATAATCAGTGTCTTGCCTAGGCCTCTTTTCAGGGGGGTTGGGAACCCCTGATCAAAGTAATTAGGTCTTCAGCCATTTTGATCATCTGCTTTTTGGGCATAGAGGCCTGAGCACGTGGCTCATGCGTCGGTTTTTTAGCCTTAGAAGTTGCCTTTGTCTTTGTTTTTGAAGCTGGCGTCGGCTTTATACAGAAATGCTGAGGCCTGAAGATACCCTCAGAAGCCGGCACCTGCTCAGTGGCTCCGGACCCATCTGAGGGACAGACATCCTCGGGTACAATACTTTGAGAATCTTGCGGTGTGCCGGACTCCACATGGGTCTGGGTACAGGCCTGCGACTCAAAAGTAGTAGGTATCAGGGGCTGCGAAAGCGCCTCACTGAGTATCGGCAAACCGGCGACTGGCTTAGGGGAAGCTTCGTCGTCGGTTTTGGACCTCGACGGTCTGTCTCTGTCCTTTTCTTTGCATTTTTTTGTGAACTCTGGTAGTTGGATTGCTATCCGATGACATTTCAGGGTAGTTAAATCTGTTTCCAAAATATTTTGAAGCAAAGATATACCGAAGCTTAATAGTGCGTTGGTTAAATCTAGCACAAAACCGACAACAAGGCATGTCATGATCTGGGCCTAGGCAAGGAATACAGTAGAAATGAAAATCCTTATGAGGTATTTGCTTCCCACAAGTAATGCAATTGACTTTTACTGACATCAGTATGGAGCAAGAAAAAGTTTCCCCAACGGGGTACTTAGCTTTAATTGAAGACTTCGGTTCTAAAACTCGAATTCAAAAATTTCAGGAGTCGGCTGACCGGCACTTGCGAACTGCTTCTGCTTCGGACACTGCGCGGCAAGAAAAACTCAAGAAAATGGCGTCAGCTGCCTGTTTTATACCCCTGACAACCTGACATCATGGAAGAAGAGACAGCAACCGACGCTGGACCCAAGACTTTGATATTCAGCCCGACTAAGGGCAACCTGCCAGCAGATTACCCAAATGTAATGACTGCAACAGTGAAACACGAAGAACATCTGTACTATGTTCTTCGTGTTTCACTGTTGCAGTCATCACCTTTGGGTAGATTCCCAAAGCTAAGGTTGGGAGGAGGAGTTACTGGCCGTGTTTTTAGGCCATTGGTTTCTATTTCTTATTAGTGTTAGTATACTGTGTGTGGTGTGTTAGAGTGCGATTGCAGCCCTTCTTTTTACACAGAGCATATAAATAAGTTGTGTGTACTGAATTGTTAAGCCCTTCTCCTACAAGGCTTGAATAGTTGTGTGAATTGTTTTTTGCTGTTGTGGAAGATGTCACACCAGGAAAAAGAGAAAGTCAAGTCTGGCTTTAAGAAGTGCCCTAGATGTGGACAAAAGATGTCCATAACTGATGGACATATTGAATGTGTTTACTGCTTGGGTGAGGTTCACCTGCAAGTAAGCTGCTCTATATGCCACTCCTTCAGCTGAAGAGTGTTGCATGAGAGGAAGAGAAAGTTGATGGACAAAGGTCTGCTTAAATCCTCATTTCAGGAATCATTGGATAAGCCAGACAAACACTCAAAGAAGACGGAGCCAACAAAATCACCATCTACATCAAAGTCAGCTTTCAGTAAAGCATTGACATCGGTTCCACAGCCTTCGGAACCGACTGTCGTTATGGTTAGGAGCCGGTATCTCCTACCTTAAAGTCCCCTATACTGCAATCGGTGGTTTCATCACATTCCTCATGGGCCTCAAGTAGACTGCCTGATCTGGATGTGGACCGTGTGGTGAAGAAGCTACTACAGATACTGGCGCTAGCAAAAATTTTATCGGCACCGACCCAGGGGGCTTCAGAGCCGATCTTAGTTCCTCCTCAGACTTGCATGGATGTTTCGGAGCCAGAGAGCATGGAACTGATGATCGTGGACTCTTCGGGTTCGACACCTTCTATAGGTTTTTCGGCCCCAACTGCCCTGATACCCTCGGCGCTGACTGAGGAATCTCTGGGCCGATACTCGCCAGTCGGGTCCAGGGAGGACAGTCAGACCGACTTTACCTGTCGGGGTTTCGGCTCGAGTGAGCTCAGCCCCCCATCTCTGACTTGCAGCCCTCTGTACCGGCACAGACTATTTCCATCAGTTCTTCTGATCCGAGGGATTCTTCTCGTCAGGATTGAGGGGCCTTCGAAGCTATGAGGAGGGCTTTGTCCACCCCGACAACCACTCCATCAGTTCGAGCAGCTCCCTCCTTGAAAGCACCGGTGTCTGCCTCTTCATCACATGCTCCTTTGAAGCGTAGAGATCTTGAGCTTCAGGAAGCTCCATTGGGTGAGCCATGTTCTTCCGAGACCTCTCCAGAAGCCCCCACTGAAGAAGTGCCTAGGAAGAGATTCTGCAGGAGGAAGCATTTGGATTCCCCACAGGAGTCATTTCGGATACTGACTTGGATGAGTCAGAAGGGTCCCCACGTTCCCCCTCAGAAGCTGTCTCCTTTGCAGATATGTTAGAGATTCTTAAACAGAGGGATGGCTGGAAATCCCTTAACCCTTCTGATGATGAGTCAGTTCTCCTGAAGGCTTTTGGATCTCAACTCTCCACCTCTTGGGTGTCTCCACCCTTCGATGAGTTGCTGAAATTACTCACTCTAAGGGCGTGGGAGTCCCCAGACACCACTGAGCCTGTCCCTAGGAGGCCTAACAAATTTATTACTAGTCCATAAGACAGACTTTACCTTACCAAAGGAGTGCTGGTTGATGCTATGGTGGTGGTGGCAGCAGCCACCAAGAAGGAATTATTGGAGACTTCTTCATTTGTTCA
Organism: Protopterus annectens; assembly: GCF_019279795.1. Lineage (NCBI taxonomy): Eukaryota > Metazoa > Chordata > Ceratodontiformes > Protopteridae > Protopterus > Protopterus annectens. The sequence goes on from NC_056730.1 coordinate 658,788,462, forward strand.
TCCTGCTAATAGGGAATCTAGGATTATGGACAGATACGGGAAGAATATGTTCAGTTCAGCTGCCTTCGTTCTTTCGATCACTGAATTACCTCACACATTTTACTAGGTTACAAAGGGATCTCCTGAATGAGATACGAGATACCTTGCAGGGTTTAGTAGCTGTGGGAGTTTTAGATAAGGTAACTTCCCAACTTTCCACTCTTAATTCAATGGTGAACTCTTCCATGCGTCTGTCTTATGCAGCTGATGGTACGAGCAGGGCAGCGGGCACAGGAATCTCTCTCAGGAGACATTCCTGGATGCACTTATGTTCCTTTGCTGAATCCTTTGTCTTCCTTCATTAACATCCCCTCTTACGGTTCATCCCTTTTCAGACCTAAGGTTAAGAAAGCTCTTACCAGGAGTTAGACAGGCGGAAAGACCTGGTCTGCTGTCTTTCTACCCCAAACAGACCTTACCCCAAAGGGAGGGGAGGTGGAAAGATATAGTTCTGTAAGTCTCAAGGATCTCTCCAAAACACTCATGGTGACACCCCCTCTAGAGGCAGAGGAGGGAGCAATAATGGAAGACTCCGCCCACCCGGCAGGGGGGGGTCTGCAGAACCAGGATGACAGAGACCAGTTCTTTGGCAAGCCCTATCAGCGCTCCTGAGAGGAGGCCTGACTGTCCATCTCTGGCGGCAGTCAGGGGAAGCCTATCTTTGTACCTAGATGCCCAGCCAAAAATAACAAAAGACAGCTGGGTTCAAAGCATAATGTCCAGAGGATACTCTATTCACTTCACCACTCCACTCCCTCTAGTAAAGAAAATCCCAGACGTTCCACCCAGTCACAGTTCCCTAGCAGCCTTAGAGGTCCAAAGGTTGCTGGACAAAAGTCATCCAGCCAGTCCCAGCAGACCAAAGAGGATCTAGACCTTACTCAAGGTTCTTTTTAGTTCCAAAGAAAACAGGGGACTGGAAACCTATTCTGGACCTAAGCAGACTAAAAACGTCAGTGAAAAAGACGAAGTTCCGTATGGTCACGCTTCAGTCAATACTTCCCTTTGTGGGGAAAGACAATTGGATGTGCTCTATAGATCTTCAGGATGCATACTACCACATAAAGATGGACAAGACCATCCAGGGATCATCTACGCGTCTGGCTGGGAGCCAGCCATCATCTATTTCGCGCTCTGCCCTTTGATCTCACTACAGCCCCCGGAGTATTCACCAAATGTATGGCAGTAGTCACTGCTCCCTTGAGATGGCTGGGATTCCAGGTGTTTCCATATCTAGACGACTGGCTCCTCACTGCCACCACCAAGCATCAACTCATTCATGCAAGGGACACAACCTTACACCTATGTAATCAATTGGGGATTACCATCAACTCAGAAAAATATATCTTATCGCCATTGCAACAGACCGTCTTCATAGGAGCAAAACTAGACACAGTTTCTATGACATTATCTACCTCCAGAAAGAATTTCTGTCTTATGAGGACAAGTATCTGACATGCTTCTGAGAAAAAAGACCCAGTCTGAATGGTACTCAAATTGCTAGGATCGATGGCAGCAGCAATCATTGCCATTCCCGTCACACAAATGCATATGCGAATTCTGCAATGGCTTCTATTCTCTCAATGGTCCTTTCAGGAACTTCCAATGTCGCATCAAATTGTCATAACGAATGCGTGCAAGAAGGGCCTTCAATGGTGGCTGATGTCTCAGCATGTATCTCCGGGACGTCCTTTGTTCTACCTAATCCCATAACCATGGTGGCCACGGACACTTCTTGATTGGGTGGGGGATGGGGCATTTTCAGGGAAAAACAGCCCAAGGCACGTGGAAGAAACATGAGGCTCATCTGCATATAAATGTCCTGGAGATAAGAGTGGTACTTTTAGCGTTGCAGTCGTTTCAAGACTCTCTACCTCTGGGAACAATTGCAATTCAGACTGACATGTCAGTAGTCTGGTACATCAACAAACAAGGAGGAACCAAATCTTACCCCCTGTGTTAGGAGGCCATGAGAGTATGGCAGTGAGCAATCTCCTCCCAGCACTTTCTGTTAGCAACGCACATCCCGGGGAAATCCAGTGTGATAGCAGACAAGCTGAGCAGGGCAATCTTACTGCCTCACGAGTGGTCCCTGAAGCAACAAGTAGCGGAAAGGATTTTCCGCAGGTGGGGCCAGCCTTTCTGTGATCTTTTTGCCACCCCAACAAACCCGAAATGCAGCAGCTACTTTGCCCTAATTCCCCAACCGGGGGAAGCCCCAAGGGATGCACTGGTGTAGAATTGGCCCCTGTGTCTCCTTTATGCATTTCCCCCCTTCTGTCTGATTCCCAAGGTATTGCAGAACTTCTGGGAAGGACCATGATACTAATAGCCCCTTACTGGCCTCGGCAAATTTGGTTTCCCTTCCTCCAGCCTCATTTTTTGGAAGAACCCTGGATCCTGGACCCATTTCCGGATCTGTTGACCCATTCATCGGGGGCTCTTCACCCTTCCCTTCATTCCCTAAAACTGACAGCGTGGCTGCTCCAATTTCCACAATAGCCAGGATTTACAACCTCTCAACTGAGGCCCAACATAGTATAATATCCTCTCATAAATCATCTACCAGAAAGTTATATCTTAGCAAAGGAAGATATTTTCTTTATGGGTCTCTCAGAATGATGTTGATCCTTATTTAGCTCTGATCCCATCTATATTGGAATTCCTAACTAAACTTTTCAGTGAAGGAGCAGCAGCAGCTACCATTAGAGTTCAATTAGCAGCAATATCAAACTTGCATTTTGGTTTCCAAGGCTCCAATGTCATGTCGCATCAACTTGCTAAAGCCTTTCTTAAAGGTGCCATTCATTTGAGGCCACCAATCAGAGCTCCAGTCATGCCATGGAATCTAAATTTTGTTCTATCCAGAATCATACTACCTCCTTTTGAACCAGCCCTGTCCTGTAATTCCTTTCATAGAAGACTATTTTTCTGATAGCCATTACTTCTGCTCGGCGGATTTTTGAGCTGCAAGCCTTAACTATCAAACCTCCTTATCTGATTTTCCATAATGACAGTTCCACTCAGAACTAATCCATCCTTTTTACCAAAAGTTTGTTCAGAGGCAAATCTTAACCAATCTATTGAGTTGCCAGTTTTCTTTCCCCAATGCACAAATAGGATGGAACACATGCTGCACAAACTTTGTTCATAGGCAACTCTGATTTTACCTAGACAGAACAAAACGATTCAGGTCAATGGATCAAATCTTTGTTTCCTTTCAGAGTCAAAGAAGGGTACCTCAGTGACAAAAATAACCTTGTCAAGATGGCTATCGGATTGCATTTTCTTCATTTATAATTCACAAAATGCCCCCTTGCAACACAAAGTAAAGGCCCACTCTACTAGAGCTATTTCAACCTCATTAGCTTTTTCTGTGAGGTTACCATTAGACTCTTTGTGCAGCAGTTACCTGGTCAACACCTCATACCTTTATCACTCATTACAAAGTAGACAAGGCCTCCAGGGACAGGACCTCCTTTGCTTCCACAGTTCTGAGGAATATACTGCCATGAGCCACCTGAGAAGATGGTGCTTGGGACGCTACCCATCAGTAAGGAATGAATGGCGAGATAGAACAACTTCACATAAGGAAGTTATGTACTCATCATAACATTCCATGTGAGTTGTTCATCTTGCCTTCATTCTTATGTCCCACCTCCCAACTCCCATCCAGTCTACTTGAGGTCAGTATAGAATGCTTTGTCTCTTATCCAGCTCTCTGAGTGGCATATTTATACTACTAAGTAGTCACGCAGCAAACAAGATCTGAGGGAAGATCATGGTGCATCATGGGATAGGGAGTTGGCCTCAAGCTGGTAGAAGACCTTGAGCTTTTGCAGTTGGCCGAGTCGGAGCCAAGGATTGGCTCCAAACCCATCAGTAAAGAATGAAGACGAGATGAACAACTCACATGGAACATAGTACATTACATCTGGATGTTTTATGGTTAGGAAAAAAAAAGTTATTTCTCCATCTAAAACTGCTTATGTTACTTTATCTCTCAGGATTTTAAACCATCATGCTCATATTTTAAAAGCGTTTACTTTTATCTTTTGAGAACGTGCAGAAGTTAATTGTGAGCCTCTTTTCTTCTGAGATAAAGAAAATCCTTGAATGCTGCTTTATCATGTGCTTCTCATGTTACTAAGCGTGTTTTAAAATGTAGTTATGATGCTGACAATTCTTCCAACAGAGCTGCTGCCTCTGGGTCATTAATGAGAAGATCATCTCAAGTCTTCCTGAAGATGTTAAAACTTAAATTTCAAATTCTCCCTTAGACAAGAAAGCTCTGTTTGCCCTTCTGCAGCTGAGGTGTACAAAGATTGTGATGAAAGTGGGAAGTTGATTCAAGGGGTGACTCAAAATTTTCTACTCTCTCTTTTTTTTTAAGCAAATAAAAATTTCCCTTCCTCCTCCACTCCGTTTTTCAGTAAGGAGTTTGAGCAATAAAGAGCCATCAAACAGGAGTTTAAAAAGCAATATCAAGGAGGCTTCAAAAAGAAAGGCAAAGCCCCTAAAAATTAAGGACAGTTCTCGCAGTCACCATGACTATTGCCTGTTCAATGTCCCTTCCCATCCCACCCTAGCAACCTTTCCATATCCCCAAGGTTTCATCTTCCCTTGTTGTACCAGCTTATTACAGACACAGGTGTTTTTAAATGTAATTTTAGCAGGGATACACTTAGCAACTGGATCCTCCCCATGTCCAAAGGATTCCTCCTTGCCTGGTTAACTTAGTCTCCTTTTTTCCTCCCATTGTGCATCTGTTGCTTGCAAAGAGAGTAATACAACCATTGCCTCTCTTTTAGATAGACAGACATTTAGTCAAGCATTTTCCTTGTACTGAAGAAGGAAGGATGGATCCTGGTGACCAATGCAAGACCCTTCCTTTCTAAATAATTTTAAGATTCCAAAGTTCAAAATTTTCTCCCTTCATTCCCTTTTTACCTCTGCTCCCTCGTCTAGATTTCAAGATTAAAACTAGACTTAATGGATGCTTATTACATTCCCATTCCTAAACTGTTCAGAGATTTTTTTAAAGATTTACTGTGTGGAGCTTAACATTATCACTTCTTTGTCTTACCCTATAGACTTTCCACTGCAGCACAGGTATTGACAGTGTCTGGCTGCAGTAATTGCTTAGTGCAGACTTCAAGGCATTCATGTCTTTCCATATTTGCTTTATCTTTGCAGACTCTTTCTCCCGCTGTCAAGGGTCTTTAAGAACTGTTGATAATGTTTTACTCTGTCTGAGTTTCTAAATCAATTTATAAAACTCTTTTGTCATTCCTTCTTACAGAATTGTATTCTGGGATGTCTTCCTTCAGACAAAGTAAAGATGTTACAACAGTTCTTCCCAAGTTTCTCAACTCAAAGCCAGGTATTTGTAAGGGAATTTCTAAGGATATTGGGGTACATGCCATCCCTGTCCAGATGCCATATGAGAATAATCCAGTGGTATCTCAAGATCATTAAGGACTAACCATCTTCACCCTTTATCTTTTCAGCCCCTGTTTTGGAGTATGTCAGAAGGGAGATTCTCTGCTTGGTAGATCAAATCTCTTTTGGGTCCATGCCTCTCATTCTCACTTCCGACTCCTCTCCAATCACTACAGATGCCTCTGACATGGCGTGGGGAACAGTCTCCAAATGGGTTAAAGTGCAGGGTGTGTATATCCCTCACAACAGACAGGAACACATAAATTCAGAGAGTTATCAACACTTTAAAAAGCCTTCAATTATCTGTGGTCCCCAGGACCAGTGAAAGTGTACGCAGACAATATCACATTAATGTGGCATGTAAACAAACAGAGGGGTAACAGATTATACCCTCTTTGCAGACTTCCTGTGAATGCCTGGGAGATAGCAATTCAGCTCAAGTTGACTTTTCAGGTTTTATGCATCCTGTCAGAACAAACTTTGATTACAGGCAAGCTAAGCAAGGACAGAACAGACTCTTACAAATAAAAACTTCATCCATCCTGGGTTCTTCCAAGAATTGATTAAAGTCTGGGGAACACCTTAAGCTGTACATTTACCTCGTAATTAAGTATACATTTTCATTTAGTTTAGGCATGCAGTCAGCTTTTCCACTTGATAAGGCATCTGCTGAATGGAGACTACTGCTGCTGTGCACATATGATAGTCTGATGTTACAGTGCCCTTTTTGACCTACGCATTTATGTGCATGGTGGTTGGTTATGACATTTCATATGAAAACTCTATAAAGGATTCAGTCATTCTGCTTTTATGGTCTTCAGAAATGTGTTTATGCAGTATGAGTCTAAAAAATGTAGAGGAAAATATTATTCAGATTTTCCATTGGTTTATGAGAATATTTATTACTTTTTTCTGTTTTGTTTTTCTGCTTAAGTTTACTGTTTAACCCATTTCTGTAGAATATTTACCTTGGAATGCATGCATTAATAGATGTATTGGGCTGTTGTACCAAATGAGTTTCTGCCCAGCATAATGAGACATTGAGCTACTGTACACTCTGAGGCTCAATTATCTTAACATTGGCAGGTAGAACAGAGTTAAACCGTAAGGCATGGAGTAGTTAAAGTTTTATTTGTACATCAGACTTCTGTAATGCTGTTTCTCCACTACTACTGTAATTTGTGGTATACATACACTGTAAGTGTGATGCTAAAGATGCAGCACATAGGAATGCTTGCACCATAAGCCTTTAATTGTATAACTGAGTATAATGAGCATATCTCATTCTCAATGCACCTGCCTTCTTCGCTTCCTTACACATATCCATTTTATTTGATCTGTATATCTACATATAGGGCACTTGTGCCTTTGAATTGTGGAGAGTTGTATCCCTTGAAAAATTAATTTGAGCGCCATAGCTCACATGCTGTGTATGCACAGAACTCAGTGGCGGCTGGTGACTTCAAATTAAAGGGGGGGCTGCAGGAGACACCTGAATGGAGTGGGGCAACCTTAGAAAGGGGTGGGGTTAACTTCATGGGGCGGAGTTATGTTAGAGTGGGAACAACACTGATCATGCTTTGATGCTTACCATTTTACATAAAATAACTGTTCAATCACTATTGTACATGCTGAATAGTCTATCAAATGCTAGACTCATAGCAGGCCTTAGGCATAGGCCAACTAGGCGGCTGTCTAGGCACTCTAGCAGGGGGCACTTTTCCAGTAATCTGGATGGTGTAGGTAGACCAGGATGGGGGCACAAGGTGGTGTTGGGAGGACCCTGTGGAGACTTTTTGCCTAGGGCAACAGTTGACCAAAGGTCGGTCCTGACTAGACTAAATCACATTTCAGAGCTAATGAGGTGTTTAGGTTATGCTTTTAACAGTCAAAAACGTAAACTTCTCTAAACAGTAAAAAAGTAGTTCTTGGCTGCATGAAACTATTATGAGTACGCATGATGTAGTAAACGTACATTGTACTGTATCAGGTAATCTGCATTTTACACAATGCCAAGTGAAAAGTAAGGAGATATGGAAATCTCACTATACTGTCTTAATTTATTTTTCACAATTCAAGGTCACTCCAACACCTAATATGCCAGTGGTCCTGAGAGACACTGACACAGGCTTATATGGCAGTTGACTTTACCAAAATATACATTAGTCTTGCAAAGCCAGAAGTACAGCAGGACCAGTCAGCACATTTCATTCACAAACAGCTCCCCTTCCCATTACCAAACAAAAGTATCTGCTTTGACCCTGCCAGGATTAAAGTAGAAATAATAGTGACAGTTAGGTTACATACTTGCATTAACTTCATTTAGCTGACAGAAACATTAGTCACAACTTGTGTGCCAGCTCAGCTTAAGCAAATACAAATTTCATTTTATTTTACTTTTGTGTACCCAGGTTTGTCCAACTGTCTTTAGTCAAAAAATCCTTTTCATCAATTCCCCGAAAAACCCTTTTTTTACAAACCCCCCCTTTTTAAAAACAAGGACACCCCGGGGTTGGGAGGGAAAGAAAAAAATAAATTTTTGTTTTTTTATAAAAAAAAAACCCAAAAAAAATTAAAAATTAAAAATTAGAAAAAAAATTTTACAAAAATTAAAATTCCCAAAATCAAAAACCCTTATTCCCTTAAAAAACCTTTTTTAAAAAAAATTAAAAAATTAATCAAAAATATAAAAAAATTTTTAAATTTTTAAAAAAAAAAATTTTAAAATTTTCTCAATTTTTAAAAAATATAAAAATTTTTTTAAATTTTTAAAAAATTTTTTTTTTAAATTTAAAATTTTTATTATATAATTTTTTTAAAAAATAAATAAAAATTTTAAAAAATTTTTTAAAAATTTTTTATTTCCCTAAAATTTTTTTCAAACCTTATTAAAATTAAAAAATTTTTAATAAATTTTATTTCAAAAAAAAAATTTAAATTTTTTTAAAAAAAAACCCCCCCAAAAAAAAAAACCCCTTTAAATTATTTTTTTGGAAAAAAACTTTTTAAATTAATTTTTTCCCCAAAAAAAAAATAATAAAATTTTTAAACTTTTAAAACATTTTTTTTTTTCCCCCCCAAAAATAAAATTTTTATTTTTAAATTTTTAATAAAAAAGTTTTTTTTTTTTTAATTTTTTAAAAAAACAAATTTTAAATTTTTTCCCAAAATTTTAAAAAAAATAAATTTTGAAAATTTTTTGTTTTTAAATATTTTTTTAAAAAAAAAATTAAAATTTTAAAAAAATTTACCAAAAAAAGTTTTCCCAAAAATTTTTAAAATTTAAAAATTTTTTTTTTTTCCCTTTTTTTTTTATTTCTAAACCCCTTATTAAAAGAATAAAAATTTTTAAAAAATTTTAAAAAAAAAAAATTTTTAGTATTAAAAAATTTTTTAAAAAACCCAAAACAAATTTTTACTTTTGGAACAACTTTTGGGAAAAAAAAAATTTAAAATATTTTTAAATATTACCTTTTAAAAAACCCCCCCCAAAAAAACCCTTTTTTTTAAAAAACCCCCAAAAAATTATTTGCCAAACCCAAAACTTCCCAAAAATTTAAAATTTTCCCCCTGTCAAAAAACCCCTTTTAAAAACCCCAAAAAAAAAAAAAAAGCACCCTTTTAAAAAGCTAAATTTTGTCCAACCCCCCCTTGAAAAAAATTTTCCAAAGGGAAATTTTCCAAAAAAAAAATTCCCAAATTTTTTTAATTTAAATAAAATAAGTTTAATTTTTTTTTTAAAAAATTTTAAAAACCCCATAGATATTTATTTTTTTTGCAAAAATTTTAAGTTTTTTATTTTTTTTTAAATTTTTTGGGTTTTATTTAAAATTAAAAAAAGCCAAAAATTAAAATTTTTTAATTTTTTTTAAAAAAACCAAAAAATTTAAAAATTAAATTAAATTTTTTTTTTTAAATTATTTTTCTAAACCAAAAATTTTTTTTAAAATCAAAAAAATTTAAAAAACAAACCCCCCCTTTTTATTTTTAAAATTAAAAAATAAATATTCATTTTTAAAAAAAAAAAAAATAATTAAAAAATTTATTTTAATTTTTAAAAAATTATTTTTTAAAAAAGGGGGGGGGCCCCCCCCCCCCAAGGGGGCCCCGGTTTTAATTTTAAAATTTTTTGCCCAATTTTTCCCCTTTTTAAGGGGGTTTTTCCCTAAAAGTTGGGCCCGGGGGGGGGAAAAAAACTTCCCAAAAGGAATTTTTAACTTTGGGAAAACCCGGGGTTTTTTCCCCTGGGAAAAAAGCCCCTTTCCGTTTAATTTAAATGCCCGTTAGGGCTAAAAAAGATGGGTTGGGGCCCATCCCCGGGGTTAGCTTTTGAAAGAAAGTCCTTTTTTGAGCTTTCTAACCCAGGTGACCAAAGTCCCCAATTCCCTTTCCCCGGGGGTGGTTGGCGGTGATAGATTCCTAATATTAGACAGGTGTCCAAAAAAAGCCTTTTGTTCCATCCCCCAAAGGGTTTTTTTCCAAAAATTTGGGCGTCAAACCCAAAATTTTTTTTGGGGGCCCCCCAAAAAAGGGCCAAAGGGGGGGACGGGCCCAAAAAAAAAAAAAAAAAAAAAAAAAAAAAAAAAAAAAAAAAAAAAAAAAAAAAAAAAAAAAAAAAAAAAAAAAAAAAAAAAAAAAAAAAAAAAAAAAAAAAAAAAAAAAAAAAAAAAAAAAAAAAAAAAAAAAAAAAAAAAAAAAAAAAAAAAAAAAAAAAAAAAAAAAAAAAAAAAAAAAAAAAAAAAAAAAAAAAAAAAAAAAAAAAAAAAAAAAAAAAAAAAAAAAAAAAAAAAAAAAAAAAAAAAAAAAAACCCCCCCCCCCCCCCCCCCCCCCCCCCCCCCCCCCCCCCCCCCCCCCCCCCCCCCCCCCCCCCCCCCCCCCCCCCCCCCCCCCCCCCCCCCCCCCCCCCCCCCCCCCCCCCCCCCCCCCCCCCCCCCCCCCACCCCCCCCCCCCCCCCCCCCCCCCCCCCCCCCCCCCCCCCCCCCCCCCCCCCCCCCCCCCCCCCCCCCCCCCCCCCCTCTCCCCCCCCCCCCCCCCCCCCCCCCCCCCCCCCCCCCCCCCCCCATTGCCCATTCCTTTTTCCTCCCCGGGGACCTCCCCCTTCCCCCCCCGGCTCCGCCAGAGCAGGTGCTGTTGGAGCTGGTGGAGATCTTAGGGTCGGCTCACCCTTACTCCAACCCGGCCTTCGGGTCCGAAGTTTGGTACATGGACTTCTTCGCTGGACCCGGGGTGATGTTTCGACCTATGCTTTCGGGTTCCAGCCTCCTCTCGGTAAGCTTCGCTGTGGGATTGCCGTCTGCTATCATGGCTCGGGACCGGACACTCCCAGGATTCTGGGGTCCGCTTTCAGAGCTATGAGGAGTGCCTTGGCCAAGTCTTCGCCATCTCTCCGCTTTACGGCACCTTCCCTGGGCGTGGAGACTGGGTCTTTGGCAGTTCCCCTGTCCGTGAGGCAGCGGAGCCCTGGGCCTGAGGTTACCCCCCATTGGGGGTTCCTCCTCCTGAGGGTTCTTCGAGTTGTCTTCGAGGAACCCCAAGGAAGAGATCGCGGCAAGAGGAAGCACATGGACTCCCCGTCTATTACATCGACACTGATCTTGATGATGCGGAGGGGTCCCCGGTCGCCCTCGGATGATGTCTCATTTGCAGACATCTTAGAGATCCTCAAACAACCAGGCTGCTGGATATCCAAACCCCCTCTGCTGATGAGTCAGTGCTCCTCAAGGCCTTTGGGGCTCAGCCCTCCGCCTCTTGGGTGTCTCCGCCTTCGACGAGCTCCTGGATTTAGTTTGTCAAGGGCGGGGAACATCCAGATACCGTGAACCAGTCCCTTCTCGTCCTAATAAATTTTATCTGCTCCACCCGAGAAGGAGTTCCTCACTAAAAGGCGTGGCTGTAGATGCCATGGTGGTGGCATCTGCTACACAACAGGACGTGGCAGAGGCTTCAACGCCCGGCCCATCCTCCCAATAAGGAGTCTAGGAGCATGGACAGGTACGGGAAGCACCCTGACTTCAGCTGCCTTTACTTTAAGGTCTCTGAATTATTTGGCACATTTTACCAGGCTTCAGAGGGATCTGGTCAAGGAGCTGTCAGATTCCTCTCGGGTAACCTACTTGAGCAGCTAGCCCAGTCGGTTAGCTCTCAGTTGGCTATCCTTACGCCAATTTCTAACTCGCCCATGAGGCTCATTTCTATGCAGCCAAGGGCGGGTAGAGCAGGCACAGGCGGGCTCTCACGGAGACAAGCCTGGCTCCGCTTGTGTCAGTTCTGGAGGCCTTCAAGTCTTCCTTCGCCGACGCTCCCTTTGATGGGTCCTCTTTGTTTGGACCCAAGGTTAAAGACACCCTTACCCGCTGTGAGCAAGAGGGAAAACTTTATCTGCCAGAGGTGCCGTTATTCCACTCCCTTCGGCCTTATCCCAAGGCTAAAGGAGGGGAAATGTGGTTCCGTGAATCACGTAAGTTTTTTCCTCAACAGCAGGAAGATTCCTTCCAGAGGCAGAGGACGGGAAATTTTTCTGGGAGACGCCGTCCCCAGAGGCGCAGAGGGCCCCGCAATTCTGGAGACCGCATGAGTCCTTTCGTGGCTCTTCAGCCTCCCACACATCATGAGGGATTGCCCGGCTGTGCTGTTCGAGCCAGTCGGGTGCCGCTTTGCCAAGCACCTAAAAGCCTGGGAGTCAATCACTCAGGACAGATGGGTGCCGGATCATTGCCGGAGGTTACACCATCCCATTCACATGCTCACCCCCACCGTCCAAAATCCCGGACCCACCACCCAGTCAAAGGGAAATTGCAGCCGCAGAAGCTTTAAAGCTGCTAGAAAAGGAGTCATCCAACCGTCCCCACAGACCAGATTGGATCCGAAATTACTCCAGGTTCTTTTTAGTGCCAAAAGACAGGGGACCTGAGACCAATATTGATCTCAGCAGACTGAACCAATCCGCCACAAATCCAAATTCAATGGTCACGTATAATCCATTCTCCCATTGTTGGAGAAGGAGGTTTGATGTGCTCCATAGACCTCAAGGACGCCTATTATCACATACCGATTCATCAGGCGCCCAGGAGGCATCTGCGCTCAGCCTGGGAGTCAGTCATTTCCAATTTTGTGCACTGCCCTTGGTCTCACCACAGCCCCAGGGTGTTCACCAAGTGTTTGGCAGTAGTGACTGCTCACCTGAGAAGTCTTGGATTCCAAGTGTTTCCCTATCTGGACCCACTGGCTCCTGACTGCCACCACCAGGCATCTACTAATGGACAACCTCAAAGCCACCATCTCCTGGGTGCTACACTGGGATTACATTCAATTGGTCAAAGTCTGTCTTGCTGCCCTCTCAGCGCATAAGGTTCATAGGAGCAGAGATAGACTCAAAATTGATGCTGCTTTCTTCCTACGAAAGGATCCAAACTTTACAGGCCAAGTTCAAGCTCTGATTTCAAGATCCAAAGCCCCAGCCAGGATGGTCCTACAAGTTTTAGGTTCAATGTCTGCCACGGTTCTTTTAGTTCCTCTGGCAAGATTGCACATGAGGATTCTTCAGTGGCTATTGTCAACTCAATGGTCCTTTCAGGACCTTCCCTCAATCATCCCATCATGATTACAGAAACATGCAAACGGGACCTTCGCTGGTGGCTTCAGACATCCAATCTAAATCAAGGAAGCCTTTGTTATTCCCCTCTCCAGTGGTTACCCTGACGACAGATGCCTCCCAGATAGGGTGGGGGGGCATTGTCTGGGCAGGTTAGTTCAGGCTCCTGGCTTCCAGATCAAGCTCTTTCTCCACATCAATGTGTTGGAGATGAGGGCTGTACTTCTGTCCCTACAGGCCTTACACAAGTTTCTTCCTCAGGGCATCATCGCCATCCACACAGACAACATGTCGGTGGTCTGGTATCTAAACAAACAAGGAGGGACCAGATCTTACCCCTTTGCAGAGAGGCCATGAGGGTGGGAATGGGCTGTAGCTACCAACCGCTTCTTGGTAGCGACCCACATTCCGGGAAATCAAATATATTGGCAGACAAATTGAGCAGGACAATTCTCTCCTCACGAGTGGTCCCTAAACTAAACAGTAGCAGCTCAGGTTTTCAGGAGATGGGGAACGCCGTATGCGATCTATTTGCAACACCACTAAACACGTGCGTAAAATGTTCTTCTCCTTGACTCCACATCAAGGGGAAGCAGCTATGGATGCACTAGCACAACCTTGGCCAACAGGGCTACTTTATGCCTTTCCTCCGATACCACTTCTCTCCAAAGTCATTCAAAAAGCTTCTCAATTGGGGTCCACAATGATACTGATTGCTCCATACTGGCCTCGTAGGTATGGTTTCTACCTGAAGAAACATGCGTGGATCCATCCTTGATGTTAGATCTAACTCGGATCTGCTAATCCTTCAGTCGGACACGCATCAGTCCCTACACTCCTTGAAGTTGACAGCCTGGTTCTCCACTTCCTCCGACCTTAGTCAGAAGTCACACATTACAACCCGAAGTTATTCACATTTTATCTTCAGCCCACAAACCCACCACTAACAAATTGTACCTCAGTAAGTGGAAGAGGTTTGCTATCTGGGCTCAACTAAGGGGCTTAGACCCTATCACTGCTCCAATCCCAGAAGTTTTGAAATTCTTAACATCCCTGTTTAATCAAGGATCTTCTGTCTCTACTATTAAAGTCCAACTGGCGGCTATCTCTAAATTCCACGAATCCATGGATCCTCCATTGATGAGCAGCAGATTATGCAAGACCTTTATTAAAGGTGCGGGCCTGTTAAGACCCCAGTTTTTCATCCTGCGCTCCGGATCTTGATTTGGTGCTTCGTGCATTAACATCTCCCCTTTCAACTTGCTGCTACATGTGAGTTAAAATATCTGTCTTGGAAAACTGCCTTCTTAGTTGCAATTACTTCTGCAAGAAGAGTTTCAGAGCTTCAAGCCCTATCTATTAAACCACCGTATTCTGATTTTCCACAAGGATAGAGTATCACTTAGACCTAATCCATCCTTTGTCCCAAAGGTCTGTTCTAATCTCTGTCTTCAACAATCTCTAGAGCTACCAGTTTTCTTCCCAAAATTCTCCAATGAAGCAGAATACACTCTCCATAAATTGGATGTTCACAGGCAGTTGCGTTTCTATTTAGACAGGACTCAGCAATTTTGTAAGTCAGACCAATTGTTTGTGTCCTTCTCAGACAGTAAATTTGGTAAAACCATTACAAAAGCTACCATCTCCAAATGGATTAGAGATTGTATAACTCAGGCTTATTCTTCTTCGAATAAGCAACTTACAACATCTATCAAAGCTCACTCTACCAGAGCTATGGCGACTTCTATAGCTTTTCATTCCAAGCTCGCTATATCGGAGATTTGTGCTGCGGCTACTTGGTCAAATCCACACACTTTCATTTCCCACTATAAATTGGATGTGGCATCTAAAGGGCGAGCATCATTTGGTTCCACGGTACTCAGGAGTGTTTTCCAGTGAGCCACCCAGGATTCAGGTGCTAGGACGCTGTCCCATCAGTCAGAATGTACGAGATAGATCACATAACATCTTTTAGTTATGTACTCACCATAACTTCAGATGTTTGGGATCCATCTCGCCTACATTCCTAATACCCACCCTCCTTCCCCCTGCCTTGGAGATCAGAAGAGATTGAACGGTTTTGAGTTCTACTGTTTTATCTTGTTTCATCTGACGATGTTATATAAGCAGGGCGTGCATGTGTGCATGTGTGCGGACAAACTAGATCTGGGGGACTGGTAGTGGTGCATCCTGGGATATAGTAAGCTCAGCCAATAAGAGACTTCGCTTTGGCATAGCGTGCCCGGAGCCGAGGGATCGGCTCCGAACCCATCAGTCAGAATGTAGGCGAGATGGATCCCAAACATCTGAAGTTATGGTGAGTACATAACTAAAAGTTTCGGCCGAAACCGAGAAAACCGGTCAATCTTCAGCCGAATCCATGACTACTACTGAGGCTCCTGCTACCTTAGTTGAATCGGCCTCAGAAATTTTGCCTACAACTGTGATTCCTAGTGATTTATCAGACACCATCCCTTTGGATGTCTCTACCCCAGCACGTGGTGCTGCTAGGCCTCCTGCAGCCATGTCTATTAAGGCCTTTGCCAGGGCTAAAGCAGCCAAATCTGCTAAATCAGTGCCTGTTAAGCTCCCTTCACACAGGCCCACTTCAAGTTCACAAATGCTTACTCTGGCAGAAGATTTAATATCCTTAATTAGGGATCCCAATCTCACCCAGACAGGGCCTCTCAGCCCCCAGAAAAGAGACCTAGAGCAGAGCCCCCCCGAGCCAGTGTCCTCTGATGATTCTGCGGATGACTCAGACATTACAGACCAGCCAGAGGCTCCTTTTTCTACTTATGAAGATTCCGATGCTGAAGAATCCATTCCAGCTGCCTCTCCACCAGAGGAATTTTCCTTTGGAAAACCTTACATGCCATGAGAGAACAATTCCAATGGCAGGGACAAGATTTCTCAGATTCTAGAAAAAGGCTTAGGACTTTTCTGCACTTACCACAACATAGGCCCTTAGCTGTACCTCCTGTACTGCCTGTTGTGGATGATGCATTTAATGATGTTTGCACTGCTCCTGATTCTTTACCTCCAGCTCCTGCCAAACCAGATAGATTTTACAGGGTGCCAGACACTCATCACCACCTATACAAGGCCCCACTTGCAGATCCCGAAACTATATCCCAGGGGCCTAAGGCAGTAGCCTCGACCACAGCTCAAACCATATTCCTTCTGAAAGGGAATCCAGGTCCTTAGAGAGATGGGGGAAAAAAGTTTACACCTCTGCTACTCTCTCAGCTAGAGCTTTAAACTGTCAGTTTCATATGATCCAATACCAAGAGTTTATGCTTGATCAGTTAACAAAAAAACTGTCCTCTGATGAATCCCTAGATAAGAAATATGTATTAGAAATGGTGAATAACATCCAACAGGTTAGTAACCATTCCTTAAAATGTGGCTATGATGCACTGGAGGCTTCATTTAGATCAGCCATGACTGGCACAGTGATAAGAAGGCATGCATGGTTGAAAGAACAGGTCTTACCGGATCATGTTAAAGCAAAGCTATTAGATGCTCCTATGGATAAGGCCAGTCTATTTGGTACACCTGCCCAGCAAGTAATGAAGAAAATGGAAGAAAAGGCAAAATCTGTACAAACAGTTAAAGATTTCTTACAGGTTCAGCCCCCAAGGTTTATAGGAACTGGCTCTGCCAAAATTGGTCCTTTCCTGACTCCACAACATCCCAAAGGGTCAGGAATAGACGCTCTAGAGGCAGAAATCAATCCAGAGGAGGTGCCTACAGAGGACGACAGTGGCAAGGCAATAACCGAGGCACAGACACAACCACTGCCACTGCAACAGGACAATCACAGTGACTTGTTCTGACACCTACCAGGGAGCAAATAGCAGCACCTTTAGGCGGAAAGTTAGCCTTATTTTCGAAAATTGGCACGATATCACAAAAGACAAGTGGATTTTGCAAACCATAGAGCAAGGCTACCGGTTCCACTTCCACACCTTACCAGTACAAAGAGGAATGCCAAACCTAGCTCCAAATCAAAAATAGAAGCTCTACAGCAGATAGCGGAATTAACAAAGATGAGAGCTGTGGAAAGAGTACCAATAACAGAACAGGGCAAAGGATTCTACTCAGACTCTTCCAAGTACCAAGAAAAGAGAAAAGTTGGAGACCTATTCTCGACCTGTCCGCCTTAAACACATACATCATTGTCCCGAATTCAAAATGCTGACCCTACAGCAACTTCTTCCCATGCTGGGCAAGGAGTGTTGGCTGGTAACTCTAGATCTCAAGGAGGCATACCTGCACGCCCCATTCGACCAAATTGCAGAAGATACCTCAGATTTCTTGCAGGATCAGAGCATTATCAATTCTCAGCATTGCCCTTTGGCTTATCTACTAAGCCAGAGTATTCACAAAATGCCTGGCATCAGTAATCGCCACTGCAGACTACAGGGAATCCAAATTTATCCATACCTGACGACTGCTTGTTACAAGCGGACAACAAAAGCAAGCTGACAACAGATTTACAAAGGGTCATTTACTTGCTACAAGCCCTGGGATACACAGTCAATTTACAAAAGTCAAGGCTGATACCATCCCAAACAAGAACATTCTTGGGCGCGGAATTGGACACAGTAAAACAAATGGCATTCCTAACTGCAGAAAAAAAAAGAACTCCCTCTTTACTTCTTGACATTAACAAAGCAGAACAAACTAACAGCAAGAAAAGTTCTGCAGGCCTTGGGCTTCATGGCATCATGCATAATCTTGGTCCCACATGCCAGACTGCATATGAGAAAGCTACAGTGGTACCTAAAGAATTTATGGTCTCAGCACAGGCACAGCTTAGAAACAGAAATCCCACTAATCCCCTGCCTAAAACAGGAGTTCCTATGGTGGGCTCAAGCATGCCAGGCAAACCCAGGCTTACCCTTCCACAACTTTCGAGCAAGCCAAACCATCACAACGGATGCCTCAGACCTAGGATGGGGGCGACATGCTGGACAAATGCATACAAGGATTGTGGACTCAAGACCAGCTGCACCTGCACATAAACCAAAAAGAAATGCTGGCAGTAAAACTGGCAATCCAAAATTCAGACCATTCCTCAAAGAAGGCCATTTGATGATAAGGACAGACAACACCACAGTCATGTGGTACATCAACAAACAGGGAGGCACTCATTCATACCCCCTATGCAGAATGACTTTGGACCTTTGGAATCTGGCTCTCAGCTACAACATCCAGTTACAGGCAATATTTGTGCCGGAAAAGAGAACACCCTAGCAGACATGTTAAGCAGAACCACCTCGGATGCTCACGAATGGATGCTACACCCGACATCTTCAAGGCCATCACAAAGAAATGGGGAATGCCACAAATAGATCTATTCTTTCCCCAGTCAATCACCAGCTCAAAATTCTGCACAAGGACATTCCACCCACTTGCATGGAAGGTGGACTCTCTATCCTTCAGCTGGAAAGGCCTGACAGCATATGCATTTCCACCTCTTCCCTTGATGCACAAGGTACTACTGAAAATCAAAGAGGAACGCCCAAGGATAATCCTGATAGTCTTCAATTGGCTAAGACAACACTGGTACCCATTACTGAGGAGCATGTCTCGGGAGAGAATGTGGTCAATACCCTGATGCCTTTGATGTTAACTCAGAACAACTACAAGATCATGCATCCAAACCTAAAAACCTTGCAACTGACGGCCTGGAACATCACATAGCAGCAACCAACCCAGACCTTTCCCAAAGGGTTAAAGACATTATCCTTGAAGTCCGCAGACCTTCAACAAGAAGGAACTATGCAGGAAAATGGAAAAGGTTTGTCATTTGGAGTACTGAAAGAGGAAAAATGTGTCAACATAGATATTGCTAACATTCTGGAGTACTTGGCAGAGCTTCTACATACAGGCCTGTCCTATTCCTCCATCAAGATACATGCATCAGCTATTTCAGCAGAATACAGCTTCATCCACCTGTCTTTTCGCATCCTCTACTCAGGCAGTTCCTCAGAGGGATCAAGAATGTAAAACCTCCTAGGAAGCCACCATTACCAGCATGGGACTTGAACTTTGTGCTAGAAAAGTTGACACTCCCTCCGCTTGAACCAGCAGCAACAGCAGATCTACAACACCTGTCATGGAAAACTGCTTTCCTACTGGCAATTACCTCAGCAAGGAGGGTTTCGAACTACAGGCCTTAATGGCAGTGCAACCCTTCCTAATCTTCCATCAAGATAGGGTGTCCATGAGAACTAATCCTACATTTATGCCTAAGGTGGTATCCAGAGTGTCTTTAAACCAGGCAATCCACCTACCTACCTTCTTTCCCAATCCACAAAACAGGGGGGAAAGACTGCTGCATACCTTGGATGTACATAGACAGTTACGCTACTACCTGGACAGAACCAAAAGTAACAGAAAAACTGACCAGCTTTTAGTAGCTTATGCAACAGGAAGGGAAGGAAAAGCAATTTCCAAACAGACAATCTCCAAATGGATAGGAAATTGCATAAGATTCTGTTACTCCTTACACGGAAAACCAATTCCACAGAACATAAGACCTCATTCTACAAGGGCTACAGCCACTACCACAGCTTTCTTATGAGGAGTGGCAACCAAGAACATTATTGAGGCGGCTACTTGGACCTCCGTGCATACATTTGCCAAGCATTATAATTTACCTCTATACTCTAGATCCCGAGCAGGGTTTGCCACTGCTGTACTGCAAGGGATCCTAACTACACCATAATTTTTTCTTCCTCCACCCCTAGTTTGGCTATGGTATTCTACCCATTTGTTATGACTGCAGATGCATCCATGAAGGACATAGTACAGTTTTGTACCTACCATAAATGTAGATGTCCGAACTGGATAGCATCTGCAGTCAGGATTACCCACCCTCCTTCCCCTCTGTGGTACTCCTAGGGTATTTACCCTCCTAATAGCTAGCTGGGGGGGGAGTCTCTTATGGTGTATTTGTTTGTATATATGTACATACATGCTTATTTTTGTGTTTGCCTTCTACTTTTTGGAAACATTGGCATTTATCCAAAATTTAGCCTTCCAAGAGGGCAACTGGCATCTGGGGCAAGAAACACTGAGGAAAATGGCGTCGGCTGATGCCTTTATACCCGAAGGCCAGCAGAGATGACGTCAAGTGAAGTGCGACATCAGCCGGCCGGACCCAGACTTTGGAACTGCCGACCAAAGGGCTGCCTGACCGACAGGACAACCCATTTGTTATGACTGCAGATGCTATCCAGTTCGGACATCTACATTTATGGTAGGTACAAAACTGTACTTTTTAATAGCTTGAATTGTTTATTGCACTTGCTTGTTTAAGTTTTGCTTAAAAGTTAAACAACAGGCTAATACACTCAAGTGTACTAGCTTTTGATAGCATTTAGTCTAAAAACACAGCATTTATTGTATTTTCTGCCTATCTGAAAAAAACTTGAAAAAAAAAACAAAAAAAAATACTCTTGTTTTCCATACTTTTCTAATAGTTTGTTCCAGTGATCAGATTTTGCTGATCCCTGGGCTTTGTCTTGGTTCCTGTTTTCTCCATTTTCCTTGTTTGGTCAAGGGGTAGTTTCTTTACTCACTAGTGGGAGTAGGGAGTACTGAGCTGCCTGTTTGTCCTCAGAGGAGTGGTTTAAGGCAGAAACTTGTAGTTTATTGGCCATTTTGAGTCATTTCCTGTCTTTTCCAGCCCCCTGCTATAAAGCACGCATGGCTTTTCTGGCTATAGAGAACTCAGCACAGCTCCTCGTGGTGTCCAGCAGAGTTCCTAGAGCAGCAGAGACCAGAAAAGACAAACTTTCCAGATTCTAAGTATTTTTTCTGCATTTTCGACTTTTTAAGCCTTTCGATTGCTATTTCTGCCTGTTTTATTCTGCTATTACCTGTTTTTACTGTTTTTTAATAGCTTGAATTGTTTATTGCACTTGCTTGTTTAAGTTTTGCTTAAAAGTTAAACAACAGGCTAATACACTCAAGTGTACTAGCTTTTGATAGCATTTAGTCGAAAAACACAGCATTTATTGTATTTTCTGCCTAT
Source organism: Protopterus annectens (assembly GCF_019279795.1). NCBI lineage: Eukaryota > Metazoa > Chordata > Ceratodontiformes > Protopteridae > Protopterus > Protopterus annectens. The sequence continues at coordinate 658,809,586 of NC_056730.1, forward strand.
CTGAAAAAAAACTTGAAAAAAAAAAATACTCTTGTTTTCCATACTTTTCTATTGTTTGTTCCAGTGATCAGATTTTGCTGATCCCTGGGCTTTGTCTTGTTGCTGTTTTCTCCATTTCCCTTGTTTGGTCAAGGGGTAGTTCCTTTACTCACCAGTGGGAGTAGGGAGTACTGAGCTGCCTGTTTGTCCTCAGAGGAGTGGTTTAAGGCAGAAACTTGTAGTTTATTGGCCATTTTGGGTCATTTCCTGTCTTTTCCAGCCCCTGCTATAAAGCACGCTTTGGCGGGCTTTTCTGGCTATAGAGAACTCAGCACAGCTCCTCGTGGTGTCCAGCAGAGTTCCTAGAGCAGCAGAGACCAGAAAAAGACAAACTTTCCAGATTCTAAGTATTTTTTTCTGCATTTTCGACTTTTAAGCCTTCGATTATTTCTGCCTGTTTTATTCTATTACCTATTTTTACTGTTTTTAATAGCTTGAATTGTTTATTGCACTTGCTTGTTTAAGTTTTGCTTAAAAGTTAAACAACAGGCTAATACACTCAAGTGTACTAGCTTTTGATAGCATTTAGTCGAAAAACACAGCATTTATTGTATTTTCTGCCTATCTGAAAAAAACTTGAAAAAAAACAAAAAAAAAATACTCTTGTTTTCCATACTTTTCTAATAGTTTGTTCCAGTGATCAGATTTTGCTGATCCCTGGGCTTTGTCTTGGTTCCTGTTTTCTCCATTTTCCTTGTTTGGTCAAGGGGTAGTTTCTTTACTCACTAGTGGGAGTAGGGAGTACTGAGCTGCCTGTTTGTCCTCAGAGGAGTGGTTTAAGGCAGAAACTTGTAGTTTATTGGCCATTTTGAGTCATTTCCTGTCTTTTCCAGCCCCCTGCTATAAAGCACGCTTTGGTGGGCTTTTCTGGCTATAGAGAACTCAGCACAGCTCCTCGTGGTGTCCAGCAGAGTTCCTAGAGCAGAGACCAGAAAAGACAAACTTTCCAGATTCTAAGTATTTTTTTCTGCATTTTCTAACTTTTAAGCCTTTCAGCTATTTCTGCCTGTTTTATTCTGCTATTACCTTTTTTAAACTGTTTTAATAGCTTGAATTGTTTATTGCACTTGCTTGTTTAAGTTTTGCTTAAAAGTTAAACAACAGGCTAATACACTCAAGTGTACTAGCTTTTGATAGCATTTAGTGGAAAACCCAGCATTTATTGTATTTTCTGCCTATCTGAAAATAAATTGAAAAAAACAAAAAAAATACTCTTGTTTTCCATACTTTTCTAATAGTTTGTTCCAGTGATCAGATTTTGCTGATCCCTGGGCTTTGTCTTGGTTCCTGTTTTCTCCATTTTCCTTGTTTGGTCAAGGGGTAGTTCCTTTACTCACTAGTGGGAGTAGGGAGTACTGAGCTGCCTGTTTGTCCTCAGAGGAGTGGTTTAAGGCAGAAACTTGTAGTTTATTGGCCATTTTGTCATTTCCCGTCTTTTCCAGCCCCCTCCTATAAAGCGCGCTTACGGGCTTTTCTGGCTATAGAGAACTACAGCCTCGTGGTGTCCAGTGCGAGTTCCTAGAGCAGCAGAGACCAGAAAAGACAAACTTTCCAGATTCTAAGTATTTTTTCTGCATTTCTTCGACTTTTTTAAGCCTTTCGATAGCTATTTCTGCCTGTTTTATCTCTGCTATTACCTTTTTACTGTTTTAATAGCTTGAATTGTTTATTGCACTTGCTTGTTTAAGTTTTGCTTGTGTTAAACAAGCAGGCTAATACACTCAAGTGTACTAGCTTTGATAGCATTTAGCTCTAAAAACACAGCATTTATTGTATTTTCTGCCTATCTGAAAAACTTGAAAAAAACAAAAAAATACTCTTTGTTTTCCATACTTTTCTAATATTACACAGTTTGTTCCAGTGATCGGGATTTTGCTGATCCCGCTTTTGTCTTGGTTCCCTGCTTTTCCCATTTTCCTTTGTTTGGTCAAGGGTGTCCTTTACTCACCAGTAGCAGGGAGTACTGAGCTGCCTGTTTGTCCTCAGAGGAGTGGTTTAAGGCAGAAACTTGTAGTTTATATTGGCCATTTTGGGTCATTTCCCTGTCTTTTTCCAGCCCCTCACAGTAAAGAATGCTTTAGCCAAGCATTAGCCGATTTCAGCTGGAGTTGCCGCTGTTGCACACCAGGTCAGCTACCGTGTTAAGCAGGTTTGGGAAACTATTCGGGCTACCTAAAGTCCACTTCTCTTCAAATTTCCTTTTCCCTTAAAACTACCTCCCTCCTAACTATACTCACTGATCTAATCAGCGTATCCTATAACCAAAAATATCCCTCTGTACTTGACTCCAAGTAGACTATTCTCTCATCTGCTAAACTTCCAGCACTTGCTCCTACAGTACTTTATTACCTTGATAACGCCACTCTGTCACAGATAGTACCCCAAAAAGGCAACTCCCCCATTTCGGTCACCCACGCCCCTCCGAATCTTTTTTAAAGTTCTTTTTGTCTATCCTTCTAGCACGTCGAGGGATCAGTTGCTAGTGTCCTTCCTCCTGCTCAGCTGGTGAACCTGAAATATTGGAGGCACACGTTACAATTGCCTCATGTACACAGACAACCCTCTCTCCCCTCCTCCCACAAAACACAAATACATGTAGATGCAACTATAACGGTACAAACTGGAGGCTGAGCTCTTCAACATAGGACTGGCAAGACCAGCTGTGGAGGAGAAGGTTACTACACACACTATAGACCCAGTCTCACATAGTACCATTATTACAACCCTCAAATCATACATAAACACACAAAGACATACCTGAGGCTCTGATCAATTCCTACCAAAACAGCAGAGGCCACCAAAGCAGACACCCAAACAACCACCACCCTCAGAACACAACACCTGCAACACATAGACCTACAGTCAGAGTGTCAAACAGTCACAGCCCTTAAGGCCAAACACAATGCCAGACACACCATCATTGTCACAGACTCCATATCGGCAGACACTGACGTCCCGCGCGCGCCACCAGACTGAGTAAGGAGAAGGTCACAGGTGTTGCCTGTCGGGCTGCCAGAACTACGCTACATAACGCAAGCACCAGGTCTCTCAACAGCAGTGTACAACATGACCAGTCATTGTCCACGCTGGTGTAAACGACCTGGAGACATACCCTCCTTGGACTACATGAAAAGAGACATTGAGGAGCTCTCTGATTATGTAGCCCAGGCAGGTATGACCCTTGACCTTGAGCAGCATCCTACCTCACCAAGAATGATGCCACAATACAGAGATAAGATGATCAGCTTTAACAATTGGCTTAAACACTCAGTGCCATTCAAAGGGGATCCAGTGTCTGTCTGCCTGGGATGACATGCTGGACAAGCCACGCTGTTTACGCTAAGTCATAAGGACTTGCTTTGCAATTCCTGTCAAACCCTGGGATTCTGATAAGTGCAAAGGCTCTTGCTAATTCCCATATAGTGCCTTTTTAGCAAGGCTCAAATTCTAAACCTACCACCCTTAGGAACACAAAAAAGGAAAAAAACTAAGGGTAACGCTGCTCAATGCCAGAAGTCTGAATCTCAAATGCGCACGCACTCGGTGTCTCCTTCTCAGTATGGAGAACATCGAAGGCTCGTGTTCAGCAGACAGAAACTCTTGGTTCAAGGTTCCTGAGAGCACCCCAGCGCATTGTGGTTTTGCACTCATATCATGCTCCGCCCCAAAATCCCTGGACAATACTAAGAAAGGAGGGGGTATCCATATTCATCATGACACACCTGGCACACTCCTCAAGACTGGTGGCAACGCATCGATGCATCGGAGACCCTCATCCAGGTGCAACTAACCATAGGCAAGACTGCTCTGCAAATTGTAGCATGTTACAGGCCATACCTCACAAACTCAGGAACCCCTACATGGCCTTCCTGAAAACACTAGAGGGATAAATGTATCACCAAACACCATCATATACCAGGGTGACTTCACTCACTCCCAATATAGACTGGGAACACTACTCAAGCCCAAACACCCTAGCCCAAAAGTTCCTGGAATTCATAAACTCAAAATGCCACATGGAACAATCCAGTCACTTATCCCTCACAAGAGGAGATAACATACTTGGATCTCATCATCAATGGTCAACATGGAGTTAACAATGTTCAACACCGAAGTATACCCCTCACTGGTGAGATCAGATCACAGCACCAATCTCGCTTGGAGGTCCTCATCCCACCCCCACCTGAAATAAAAAGACCGACAGTGAAGAACTTCTCAAAGCTTCGACTTCACACTCTCTAAAGACCAGTGCGGTTCCTTTCATGCCCCCGGTTTCAATGGCGGAAAACAGTGCCTCAAACCGCTGGACCACGTACAAACGCTCTTCTACCAGCACCTGTAGGATTGCATGGATAAGGCAATCCCAAGCAAAACAAAAGACTCTTTTGTAAAATTAAAGGCAAGCCGGCCCAGTCTGGTGGACCCCAGCCATAAAACAAACTCTACAACAAAGGGAGGAAGGCAATTACAAGACAGAGCAAAATCCTTAAAAGGTAAGACACCCTGATCACTATAGTAAAAAACTAAACTCTCAAAAACACCAAAACCCCAAATTTAAAAAAACTAAAGCCAAACAATTAAAACCCTACGAAGGCTCCCAAATATCTAAACAGCAAAATTTAAAATTCCCCCCCAAGAAAACCAACATTGGGCTGAGGTTTCCCACCCCCCCAAAAAAAAAGAGAACTTTTAAAACCGTTCCCCCCAAAAATTTTTTCCCAAAGGGGCCCCAGGGAAAACGTCTAAAGCCCAAAAAAAAGCCCTTTCCCGGGGGCCTGAGGTTTCCCTGGTTTGGGTCCCAAAGAAAACCCAAAGAATTAAACCCCCCCTGGGCCCCCCGTTTTTCAAATTTTAAACCCGGGGGGCACTCAGATGGGGTCCTTGGTCCCCTTCCCGGCCCCCCGTTTTGGAAAAATTACCGCCCCAAAAGGCCCAAAAAATTGAAACCTGGGAGGAAAAAAAGAAAATTAAAAATTGGGTTTAGACTTTTTAACGGTAAGTTTGGCCTTTCCCCCAAAAGGAAAAATATCTTAAAGTTGACCCCCCAAACATCCCAAACCCAAGTAGAAAGGGTTTCCAAAGCCAAAAACCCCATCGGCTTGGGGCCCCCTTTTCCCCAAAATCGGGGAAATTAAACCCAACTTAAATTTTAATCCCAAAGTTTAAATTTAAAAAAGGGGAGAATTGGCCCATTCACAAAGCTGTAATGGTTCCCCATCACCCCACCTGGGGACAAACCCAAAAAAAACAAAGGTTTGACTGAAAAGGGGTTTGCAAAAAGCTGCAAACTTGGGGTTTTTTTAAAAACACCACTAAAACCCAAAACCTTAAAGGTTTAACGAAAATAATTTTAAAAACCATGCAAAGTTAACCCCAAAAAAAATTTCAAACCAAAAACAAGGTTCTGGGATGGGAATCCCTGCACAAAAACAGGGCCCCGGGGCCCAGTTTTTCTTTTCGAAAACCCCTTTTTTAAAATAGAAAGAAACCCCACATTGCCAAAACCTTTCAGAAATTTTAAAAAGGGAAAGGTAAGGCCCTTTATAAATTCATGAAAAATTAAAAAAAACCCCATCAAAATGTTCCCCGACCCCGAAAATTAAAAAATGGGACCCAAAAGTTCTTTTTTAAAAAAGGAAAAAAGGGGTTAAAATTTTTGCCCCCACAAAGGGATTTTATCTAAATCAAGGATCAAGGGGCCCCTTTCCTCATCAAAAACCATTTAACCCCAAAGATTTGGTTTAAAAGCCCCTCAAAAATCTGACCCACACCCACGGGAACAAACCCACCAGGTTTAAAACGCCGTGGGGGAAAAAAATAACCCCAAAGCTCCCTTTTTTGTTTGGGCCAAAAACCCTTTTTAAACCCGTTTGTTTTGTTAAAAAATCTAAACCAAGGAAAGGGGGAGATTTTAAACCCCAATTATTTAATGATCTGAAGAACACCCAAAATTTTGGTTTAAAACCCCATTTCAAATTGGCCCAAGAAAAACAAAAGGGCTGGTTGTAAAGCCCAATATTAATTTTAAAAATTAAAATTAAAAATTATTTTAAAACCAAATTTAATTTTTTTAAAAAAAAAAATTTTATTTAATTTTTTAAAAATATATTAATTTTGTTTTTTTTAAAAAAAAATTTAATATTATTAATTATTATAATCCACCCCACACACTATAAATAAAAAATTTAAAAAAAATTAATATAACAAAACACCAAATTTTTACATTTAATTCATAATTTTTAATATATAATTATTTTAAAAAAAATAAATTATATTTTTATCATTTTTAATTATATTTAATTATTTTTATTTATACCCACCCACAAAATATACAAAACCAATTTTACAAACATGTTTTTCAAAAGGTTAATTATAAATAATAAATTAATAAAAATTAAATTTTTATTAACCATTTTTTGTTTTTAAAAAGCTAAAGTCCATTTGGTTTGGATGAAAACGCTTAAATGTTTTGGAAGAAAGAATGGTCTGTGATTCTTTTTCATTAAACACGCAAAAATTTACAGAAGTTTTGCGTTTTTCTTTTTAGGGAAAAACTGGAATTACAAAAAGTAAATGGGCCAGTGTTATTCACTCACTGTAACCTTTGATAACCAATCTGATTTGTCTTATTAAAGACAAAAAAGGGTTAGAAACATTGTTTTAATTTTTCTTTTACCTAAACAATGCCAAATTCAGAGCTTTGGACCCACACTAAATTCACTTTTCCTTCAAAACTATCGAATCAAATAAACCAGTTTTTATTAACATATTTTGCTTGCATTCCTACCCACATATCTGCTTTAGCCAAGTTTAAAAAAATAAAGGAAAAATTTTCTTTTTATTTCTTTACATTACATAGTCAGGGCTTCAGTGATCATCTTAGCACCCAAACATTCAGTTGCAAGACCAGATTTAACAAAAATAACCCCTAATTATGAATTACCCCAAAAGGGTAAGGTTTAAAAAAACATAAGCAGCCCCCAAAAAATGGTAGTATTATTTTCCAGGATTTTTATTAGAAAAAAACTCCCATAAAAACCCAAAGCAACTCCTCCCCGAGGGGACCCCACCAAGATATTTTTTAAAAAACCTAAAGTAAAACAACCCCCCCAGTACCACCGCCAGGATATTTTTAAAATTCACAAAAGCCCCCAAAAAAAACCCTACTTCTGGTTATGAGGATTATGAAAGGCCGAAAATTTTTTTTTTTTTTTTTTTTTTTTTTTTTTTTTTTTTTTTTTTTTTTTTTTTTTTTTTTTTTTTTTTTTTTTTTTTTTTTTTTTTTTTTTTTTTTTTTTTTTTTTTTTTTTTTTTTTTTTTTTTTTTTTTTTTTTTTTTTTTTTTTTTTTTTTTTTTTTTTTTTTTTTTTTTTTTTTTTTTTTTTTTTTTTTTTTTTTTTTTTTTTTTTTTTTTTTTTTTTTTTTTTTTTTTTTTTTTTTTTTTTTTTTTTTTTTTTTTTTTTTTTTTTTTTTTTTTTTTTTTTTTTTTTTTTTTTTTTTTTTTTTTTTTTTTTTTTTTTTTTTTTTTTTTTTTTTTTTTTTTTTTTTTTTTTTTTTTTTTTTTTTTTTTTTTTTTTTTTTTTTTTTTTTTTTTTTTGTTTTTTTTTTTTTTTTTTTTGTTTTTTTTTTTTTTTTTTTTTTTTATTTTTTTTTTTTTTTTATTTTTTTTTTTTTTTTTTTTTTTTTTTTTTTTTTTTTTTGTTTTTTTTTTTTTTTTTTTTTTTTTTTTTTTTTTTTTTTTTTAGAAAAAAAACAAAAAAAGAAACAAAAAAAAAAAAAAAAAAAAAAAAAAAAAACAAAAAAAAAAAAAAAAAAAAAAAAAGAGAAAAAAAAAAAAAAAAAAAAAAAAAAAAAAAAAAAAAAAAAAAAAAAAAAAAGAAAAAAAAAAAAAAAAAAAAAAAAAAAAAAAAAAAAAAAAAAAAAAAAAAAAAAAAAAAAAAAAAAAAAAAAAAAAAAAAAAAAAAAAAAAAAAAAAAAAAAAAAAAAAAAAAAAAAAAAAAAAAAAAAAAAAAAAAAAAAAAAAAAAAAAAAAAAAAAAAAAAAAAAAAAAAAAAAAAAAAAAAAAAAAAAAAAAAAAAAAAAAAAAAAAAAAAAAAAAAAAAAAAAAAAAAAAAAAAAAAAAAAAAAAAAAAAAAAAAAAAAAAAAAAAAAAAAAAAAAAAAAAAAAAAAAAAAAAAAAAAAAAAAAAAAAAAAAAAAAAAAAAAAAAAAAAAAAAAAAAAAAAAAAAAAAAAAAAAAAAAAAAAAAAAAAAAAAAAAAAAAAAAAAAAAAAAAAAAAAAAAAAAAAAAAAAAAAAAAAAGGGGAAAGGGGTTTTTCGGATTAAAAACTATTTTTAAACCTGGAACTTGCTGAGCATGCACAGTTCGAGTTCGGGACTAATAACACCACAACAGTCTGTCAGTTGGGGGAAACACCTTTGCACAAATGGAAGGCCACTAACAACCATCAGTACAAAACAATACAACAAGAAACGTGGATATGTGTAAACGTTTGTGTCTCAGGGAAAAAATGACTTGCTCAGAGTTGCACAGGAAAATGGAATCAAACTGTGGCTTACAGGATAAAGCTTATTAGCAACTCAGAGCTGTAATCCTTTGTAATAACTGCCAGATTCATGGACTCCTGTACTGCTAAATTAAAGCGACAGTAACTTCATGGGCTTTTAGTCAAACAGCTGAGTGGTTTTCTGAAGGGTTTCCTAACCCTTCTTGTTCAAACATTAGCATTTTCAAATAGCCAGTACAAAGGATGAACCCACTGATTACAATGGAAAGGGCCACAACAATAAAAAAAAGTTCACTGTGTTCTCCAGTTATTTTTTTTCAAGCTTTTAAATCTGCTCTATGCTAAATATATTCCAAGTTTTGCTATTAACATTTATTTTAGTCCTTGATCTAAAACAGTTCGCATTACTGCAAATTTCCTGCAACAAAATCAATATAGCTGCTTTAATTCATAGGCCAAATGAGTATTAAATAATATAAGCCTGAAATACATTACCTTTTTATTACCCTCTATTTACATGTGTTAACCACATAGGTGGGTGGGCTGATTTTGGGTCCCCTTTCAGTGATGATCCATCCTAAAGACAACAGAAGAAAACATGCAGAGTTTGCATAAGACCGTGTAGAATTTATACAGAACTAACATTTGAAAACACATACATTATGATATTTATGCTAAGAGATAAGTAAAAATGTAACAAATTAAGCAGTGCACATTGAAGTGAAATCTGTAGGTAGCTAGTTATATTGTTACCAGGTACCGAGTCTCTCAGTCAGCTCACTCAGTGCCGCAATCACTGTCCAAATTAGATCCTCCACGATTGAAGCTATGAACTTCAACTCCGTGAGTAAAGCCTAAACCAAAGTACTGACTGTTTCTCGCTCTTTTCCCAGCACGCAAAGCGTGGGAAGAGTAGAGAGCAAGAACCAATCAGTACCCATCCGGCCATCCACGTCATGTACGTGACTGCACACATGGCAGTCCTATCTCCTTCTACTTTACTGCGGTTACAAACCGCATAGACTTATGGGCATCACACTGATGCCTTGGACTCTTTGTACAGCAGTCCGGATTAAAAAAACTATTTTTTAAACCTGGAACTTGCTGAGCATGCACAGTTCGAGTTCCGGGACTAATAACACCACAACGAGTCTGTCAGTTGGACAGCTAAGCAGCAGCCAGCCGGTGCAGAGTACGTAGTAGGAGTAGACTACAAAAATAATAATAAATATTTTATTTTTTAAAATTATTTTTCTTTCTACAGCTGGGGGCTGCAGTCCTGCAGTCAGATGGCACGAGCCACCACTGACCAAACCGTGGTGGCATCTGTGTTTTGGTTATAATTCAGCTTTGGGGATTAAAGGAGTACAACAGGTTTCTCTATTGTATTCCTCAACTTCACGGCCCTTTTCCTCCCTATTTACATTGTCCTCTGTAAAGCAACAACAATAAAGCATTTACAATTTTTAAAATTCTCCTTACTTCTGTAACAGAAGCCGGTCTTCTCATACTGTGATGGTTTCACTTACAAAATGATTCTCTCACGTTTGAATAAAGCTTGCTGGAGTTGCCCAGTTACTGACATCATTAAGGCCAGGCAGTGCAGGTATTTTTTTTTTTATCAGTCCCCCCCCCCCCCAAAGTGACCACCACAGCCGTCATCTGATTCTAACTAAAATAATATGACCCACCCATTCTGTGATGTCATGGCTCCCTTGTCCTTCCCCCAGCCTGAGTGCTGTTCATTTTATTCAGTAGTAGTGTAGTAACACCGATGTTTGGAAACACAGAAATTTGGTATGCGTACTTGTACATTCTGCACGGCAAGTGATGCTTAGGTGGTGTATCGCTTGCATACTTCTCTGTTGTATTTGCACCAGATACTGCTAGTGTGCAGTGCGGGAATAGAAAGATTAAAACATTACCCTGGTATTAGAGGTGGCAGTGCAACATATTCATAGTGACTTAACATGAGAGTAGCTCTAAGCACCATGTGAAACCTGAACAAGCACCTAGAATTATTCAGTGCAGCTTCCACACCTTAAGTCTGAAAATGAATTCACATACTCACATAAACAGGAGTAGCTGCATATTGATGGCTAAAGGTGTATGGGCATGTCGGGTGGTTACTACACTGCAAAACTGGTATGTAATGGTGGAGATATTTGGAAGGCATGAGCAAACACACCAGTATATTAAAGCCATAGCACCAATTGAACTGGAGGCTGGCAAATAGATTTAGTAAGGGATTTTGTCCATGCACAAATATTTCAGCAGTGATTCTTTGCAGTGGCATCCATTATCTGACTCAAGGTAAGTTAACCTTGATGTTCTTTATTTAAAAAAAAGAAATCAATAAAAAAATTACTTTGTTATAAGTGACTTCTGGACACAAGAAAAAGGAAGGGGAAAATATAGCAATGTGGTTTGTATATACAAAGACAAATCCAGGGACACTGCAAAAGGTTTTTTTTGCAAACCAACCAGTGGAGTAAAAACATATGAAGGCAAACACTGCACACAAACACACTTTGCACATGTAAATCTCAATTTTTAACAAGGTGGAAGCATGAAGTGATACCTTAACACTTAAATTAATAAAGATCTAAACTGGTTAATAGTATAAATGTTTTATTCTTTAGCTCCTTGGTGCAAGACCTTACTGGATGTGATTGCAGTCAAGTAAGGCCATGGCTATAGTGCAGCAAAAAAAATGTCCCCTCTAACAAAGGAAATGCTAGAGCAAAGATTCAATTACATGAGTCGAGCACCCTGCTGAGATCTGCCAATCAATGGAATTACCAGGTCAAATTACCCTCAGGACTTTGACAGCTAGGGAAGCTAAGTGTTATGGGGGAGGGGAGAAGTAAATGGACTGGAATTCATTGTCTCACAAATTAGTGCCATTTAAACTAAATTAGAAAAAAAGGCAGCAGTAAACAGCACTTTGAGTGTGTTCTGTTGCATTTGCACTGTTTCTGTTTTAAGTAGTCATCCAGCAGCAGGGAATGTTACTTACACTGTTCTATTTTACTCAGTACTTTGTACGCATGCAACATCTATGAAATGACAGGAACGTAGGCAAACGGAGTCCTGCATGATGTAACATTTTTGAGCCAAACAATGATTTCTGGGATACTGGATGGCAACCTGATTTATCCAAACCACGTCAATATGCCAGCCTCCAGGTGGTCAGAGTCTGGAATTACATATAAAAATATTTAAAATCCTGTAAATAATCCCAGAGTGCTGTTAAAGTGTAGGAAACATCATGCCATGATGTTTTAAACCTGCTTTTTGAGTCTGTGGGCAGGAGCGGCCTTGGGTCAACTGGTGCCCTAGGCAAAAGGGCTCCATGGTGCCCCCCACCACACCACTTGGTGCCCCCATCCTGGTCTACCTACACCAAATAAATACAGGAAAAGTGCCCCTGCTAGAGCGGCGCCCTAGGCGACTGCCTAGTTGTCTTATGCCTAAGGCCGGCTATGTCTGTGGGTGCGGTACTCCTTCAAATTATGGATAGAAGAGCATATACAGGATATTGTATCAAGTAATCATTTGAGTTGCCTATCTGAATTTTCTTGGAAAAAAGCCAAAAGTAATATGGAAAGACTGTTTCCAGTACAAATAACATTATTTATTCTCACTGTGTAATCTTTTTTTGGAAAAACATCACTCTGAGTCATAGTGTATTGTAAAATGCAATAAATGTCTATTATAGTCATGTACCGGTTGCTTAAAAATAGTGAAATATGTATAACTGATTCATTTTTTTGTGTGTGTGTGTATGCCTAACTCATTCTGTGACAGCAGTGTACTAACTATGGCTGTAGGAATTCTGATGATACAAGTTATGGAATTGTTTTGACATTTAAAAAATATAGTGTAGCCAGTGGAGTTAGTGAATGAATTGGATAATTTAATGCAGAGGGGAATTGATTTATTAAAATAAAATGTTGCTGGAAAACATTTTGCTCTGAATTGGACTTCACGAGGTTTGCACTTTGAATAAGTTGCTAAAGACAGTTGTTTTGAAAGAAGAATCTTGTTTCCACATTTTAAAAAAGTGGAAAATGGTAGCTTTAAACTGTACAAAGGGCGTGGGGGATAGCCGGTGATTATATTACAACAAAGTGGCAATTTTGGAACTTGAAATGAAAAACTGTGTTGTTTCTGCTGGGACTTCCCTTAGTACAGATGATATAAACAAGAGCTAGAGATTTGGCAGAGCATACATATAGTTAATCTTTCAAAACTAAATTTTCAACAAGTAATCTTTATCTGTTTATAATGTTCAGCGAGTGATCTTTGTTTATAAGAACTGAAATGTATTCTTCTACAAAATTTCTGTTTCTGTGACTTAAAAACAGATGCATGTAGGTTTATTTAAAATTTATATTTAAGGGCTTTTTAAAAATGTTTGAATGGGGTATATAGAGACTGTGAGAAACCTAACAGTCAAGAATCCCCGTCTTCTCCCTGATGTTGTACAACATTAGAGTTTGTATGTATAGAGCAAGGAGTGGTCACAGGGATGAAGCCAACCTCACAGTACCTAGGACTGGCATTTCTACGAGGGAGAAAACTGGGAGATTTTTTTGTTAGGTTGCACTGAAAAAACAGCTTTGCAGCTTTATTTAAATCTAATAGATTTCACAGCCTTGTAGTGGAACTATAAAAAATAGTAATGAATATGTAAATTAAATTTTAGATGGCTCTGAATGTAATTTGTTAGACATGTCGATGAGAAAAAAAAAATGACAATAACAGTGTACTGTTGAGTTCCGTTAAGAGTATTTGTGTATTGTTTAATTAACACAGAATTACTTCAATTAAAAGGTCTAAAATCTTGGGCAGGGGACAAGCGCACAACAAGGATTTTCCAAGGTAATAAAAAACAAAATTTTTGCAATTGGTAATGCCTTCCCCCAGTAGCCCCTGACATGGGGTCAAGCCCCTGCAAACTTTATAGGTTCATACTAGGCTATCTGCCCTAGGGCATTTATAAGCCTAGCCAGAGTGTGTTTGGCTTTCGTCACCCATTTTAAATGAATTTTGCTATGCCCTTTTTCGAGGTTAGTATACTGTGCCTCTGTCTAACAGTGACACAGAAGTGATACCCGGGGTAAACCTACTATCTCTCATCCACTCATCAAGATTCCTCTTGAAGAGAGTCAATGAGGGACTCTGCCTAACCTGGACTGGGATTTTATTCCAGAGTGAAAGGAGCCTCTGGGTTATGAATCTGTCCCTCCAGCATATCCTATTTATTTCAGTGCTGAGGTTCAAGTCTCTCGAGCGCGTAGCTCGATGGGATTTGGATTTTCTGAGGTGCAGCATGTCCATTAATTCCAGGTTGGACATGGCTTTATACGTCAGGCACAGATCGCCTCTGAGCAGGCAGTATGCCACTGAGTAGAGCTTGAGTTTCTTTAACCGGGCAGCATATGGCATCTGTTTGAGCCCTTTGATCCTCTTGGTGAGGTACTTTTGGGGTCTTTCCAGTTGCTGCAGGTGTCTGCATTGTACTCAGTTATGGGCCTGATGAGGGATGAGTAAAGAGGCACGATGACCTCCTCTGATCTAGATGTGAATCCCTTCATGATTAGGTGGGCTATATAAAATGTTTTTCTGACCACTTTGGCCACGTGGTTGACAAATGAGAGATTGCTATCAACTTGGGTCCCCAGGTCCCTAATTACTTCTTCCATACTTAATGGATTACCACCTATGTGGTAATTTGTGGGCACTTTGTTTTTGCCAAAGGGGATGACTATACACTTTTTGGCGTTTAGCTTGAGGCCATGGCTCTGGCACCAGTTGTCTGTTTCTATGAGGCCCTTTTGTAGGATGCTTGTGTCGGCTGGAGAGTCGATTATGGCGCCCAGTTTGCAGTCATCTGCGAACTTGGTCAGCCACAGTCCTTCCGTGTTAGCCTGTACCTCCGAGAAATATATACCGAACAAGAGAGGTCCCAGGACTGAGCCTTGTGGGACGCCACTTGTAACTGGTTTGGAGTCTGACATGGCTCCAGCAATTTTAACCATGTGGGTTCTGTCCTTGAGCCAGTTTGCAACCCATCTAGTGACATAGGGGTTTATATTTAAGCTGGTGAGCTTATCTATAATGCCCGAGTGGCCTGAAGGCTTTTGCAAGATCCAGGTAGGCTGTGTGGACCACCTTCCCCTCGTCAGTGGCCTTGATGACTGTTTCAAAGAAATTGACCAGGTTTAAGAGGCAGGATCTGCCCTTAACAAAGCCGAACTGGGTAGGATCCAGTGGCTGTAGGTCCTCCAATATCTTTATTTATGAGGTCCATGATGATCCTTTCCATAGCTTTGCAGACCAAGCTAGTCAGGCTTATGGGGCGATAGTTTCCAGGATCCGTTGAGGCACCACCTTTGTGGAGAGGGACCACTGTTGCTGTACACCACTCTTTGGGTACATATCCTGTAGTAAGGCTGAGATTGAACAGTAGTTTTATGTTTGGGTTTAGTTCTTCTTGGAGTTCATGTAGGACGCAGCCCGGGACACCATCTGGTCCCATTGATGCTGTGTTTTTTGCTTTGGAGAGGGCGGCTCTTACCTGAGCATCTGAGATGTCAGGGGGACAGCATTCTGCTGGGATAGATATTTGCCCTTTTGGTGAGGAGGGGGGGGGAGTTTGCGCTGAACCTGTCAGCTAGGATGTTGGCAATGTCTGTGGGTTCAGTGTATTTTTTGTCATTTTGGACTAATTCTGAGCATATCTGGGAATTCCCACCCAGGTTCCTAACATAACTAAAGAAAGCCTTGTGATTATCCTTAGTGTCCTGTGCAATGTTTCTCTCGAAGCTGGCCTTAGACGATTTTATGAGTGCCCGTAGTTTTTTGCTACTACTGATCAGAGATGCCTTCCCTTTTTGGGATTTTGCTCTATCATGTAGTAGCTTCCTCCTTCTATTGTATAGTTTGTTTATGGCTGGGGTCCACCAGACAGGACGCCTAACTTTGGAGGATTGGGTCTTGGTTTTATTTGGGATTGCATGATCCATGCATTCCTGAAGGTGTTCATAGAATGCGTTTATAAAGGATTCTGCGGTCTGGGCCATATTTTCTACATGCCCGGGGGCTTTGAAGGATTCCACCTCGGTTTTGAGGAGTGTGAAATTTGCTTTAGAGAAGTTTTTCACTGTGGTTTTCTAGGCAGGGGCTGGGGTCGGGATGTGAATATCTAGTGAGATTATATATACTAACTCCAAGGTCATACACACTTGGATTAAATGGGGGGGAAAGCATAAACCCACATTCTCCTTTTTCAAGCCTAGTGAACTTCAAACAGTAATGTACTTATTGTAGGTGGTGCTAATGATGTTAGCAGTAGGAAATATTTGATCTTGTTTCAAAATGCCAGTATCCAACAAGAAAGAATGTGGTGATATGTAGGGTTTCTGGATTGTTGTCACGTGTGTCTGAAAGTGTTGGTGAAGAACCAGTATTTAATGTGCTCATGATATAATATTTGATTAATTTACTAATAAGAAAAGCACAGAATGCATTTTGGGGAGTAGTAAGAATAAGATAATTTGTAATATAACAAAACAAATATGTATGGTTAGTTTTGGCGAAATTATGAAGACAGAAAAATGTTTGATGTGAAGTTGTTCAATCTCGCCGTTCATTCTTCACTGATGGGTTCGGAGTCTATCTATCAGCTCCGACATGGCCGTTAACAAAGCTCAAGGTTTAACAGTAGCTTGTGACCAAGCCCCTTATCCCATGATACACTGCCAGAATTACTTCAGATCTAGTTTGCCGCGGCATGGATCTCAGTGGCTCCAGTTCACTCGAGCCTTTTTTGAGACACAATCGCTATTCGCAAGTCATTTTCAAAAACTTCTTTATCTTTTATAGATAGCTGTAGATTAAGCTCCTGTAGTGGTCTCTTTAGACATATTCCCTTGGTGATTCATAGTTAATCATATTTGTAGCTGCCTCGTGTTAGGCTTAGTTATTCAGTGTGTGTTTTTCCTTATATTACTATAGTGTGCATTATACTTTCGTAGTGTAGATAATGTGTTGTTACACTTTTAATAAGTTGGCCTTCCTCTCCTAGGCCATTGTTAGTGTGTGTTCTGTATTAAAGTTGAGCTTAAGGATAGTTTTAACTTTACTGTTGGCTCCGTTTTTTCTCCGGTCATTTGTTAAACGGTGTTGGTTAGTTAGAAGTGTTATCTTGAGCCTAGGATAGATTTTTCTTCTAGGTTGTTTTAGACTGTTTATTCTGTATTTTGCTTAATATGTCTGAGGTAAAAGACAAGCACCCAAAGTCTGGATTCAAAAAATGTCCAGACTGCGGGCAAAAGATCTGTCACTTGGGCATGTTCAGTGTGTGTATTGTTTGGGTGCGGTGCACCTGCAGGAGTCCTTTAACGTTTGCCATTCCTTTTCTTCAAGGGTTCTTTTAGAGAGGTAAAGGAAGCTTGTGGATCGAGGTTTGCTGAAGCATCCTTTTACTGAAGCTTTGTCTGACCAGGATGGGGCCCGCAAGTCCTCTAAATCATCAAAATCATCTACTGATTCCAAGGCATCTAAAAAGTCTAAGAAAGTGGAGGATTCCGGGACTTCGGCTCCACAGCTCTCGGAGCAGAGTGTCTCTTCTTTTCGGAGCCGGCCCACTGTTTTGGAGCCTGTCTCTGAGAGACCTGTATCTCCATTCCTCCAATCGGCATCTTCGGTGCACTCCTCTAGATCTTCTCTCAGCCTCTCTGATTTGGATATGGACCGATTGGTGCAGAAGCTCTTACGGGCACCAGGCCTTGCCAAATTGTTCTCTGCTTCGACCCCAGTGTCGGAACAGAAGACCACCATCCTGGATGTGACTGCTCCTCCTCCAAGCCGTACCGGATCTTCAGAGCCGGAGGGGGCCGACCTCCTGTTCGGAGCCGAGACCTGCTCCGGGGTCATCGGTTCCATCTACTCTGACGTCCACAGCGCCGACCAGAGACTTTAGGGGCCGACACTCTCTTGTCAGGTCTGGGGAGGATAGTCACACCGACTTGTCGGTGCCGACTCTTCCTCTCGGGCCCTTGGCTCGGATAAGCTCAGCTCCTACCTCCGGCTCGGAGCCCATGGCCTCGGTGGGGATGGCAGTTCCCTTGGATCAATCATCTCCTCCTCATCGGAGCCGTGATGCTTTTGAAGCCATGAGGAGATCCTTGTACCCAATGACATCCTCGACACCAGGTCTGGCCTTTTCTTCCCCCAAAGTGCCTGTGTCCACTTCTGCCTCCATCGTCCAGGCCAAGCGTAGAGACCCTGAGCCTCAGGTAGCCCTACAGGGCACCCCTTGCTCTTCCGAGACCTCCCCAGAGACTCCCACTGAGGAAGCCCCAGGAAGAGATCGTGTAAGAGGTGACACTTGGACTCCCCGCAGGAGTCTTTGACATCTGATACTGACTTGGATGAGTCAGAAGGATCCCCCCGATCCCCCTCTGAGGATATCTCCTTTGCAGAGATACACGAGATCCTTAGGCAGAGGGGTGATTGGCAGTCAAAATGCTCTACTGAGGAGGTCATTTCTCCTGAAGGCTTTCAGGTCTCAACCTTCCACCTCTTGGGTGTCTCCGCCCTTCTATGAGCTCATGCAGCTGGTCTCTCGAAGGGAGTGGGAGTCACCGGAGTCCATGAAGCCTGTCCCTCGGAGTCCCTACAAGTTCATTTCTGCCCCCGTACATAATTTTTTGTCCAAGGGAGTCCCTGTTGATGTCATGGTGGAGGAGGCGGCTACCAAGAAGGAAATGTTTGAGACTTCCTTGACGATCCATCCCCCTAACAGAGAGTCCAGGATCATGGATCGATATGGGAAACGCTTGTTTAGTTCAGCGACTTTTACATTCTGTTCCCTGAACTATTTGACCCACTTCACCAGACTGCAAAGAGATCTCCTTAAGGAGTTGGGAGATACTCTTCAAGGTACTGTAGCCGCAGGGGCTTCTGACAAAGTTGCTGCCCAGCTTGCTATCCCATATTCCATAGTGAACTCGTCCATGCATCTCATATTATATGCAGCTGATGGGACGAGTAGAGCAGCGGGTACAGGAGTTGCGCTAAGATGACATTCCTGGTTGCATTTGTGTTCCTTCGTGGAGCCCTTTAAGTCTTCATTTGTCAACACCCCGTTTGATGGCTCATCTCTCTTTGGGCCCAAAGTGAAGGAAACTCTCACTAGGTGTGAGCAGGAGGGAAAGACTCTGTCTGCTGTCGGAGTCCGTTTTTCCACCCCTACTCAGCCTTACCCCAAAGGCCAATGGGGAGGGAAAATGTGGTTCTGAAAAGCCCAAGGAGCCTTTCGGGACACATGTGGTCAACCCCCCTCTAGGGGCAGAGGAGGGGGTAACAATGTAAGACGCTGCCATTGCGGCAGAGGGGGTCCGCAACACCAAGGTGACAGAGATCACTTCTCTGGTCAACCCTATCAGCGCTCCTGAAGGGAGACTTGACTGTCCTGCTGTGGAGGCAGTTGGGGGTTGCTTATCTTTATACCCAGATGCCTGGCTAGATATAACAAACAACAGCTGGGTACAAAGTATTATTTCCAGAGGGTATTTCATATCATTCTTCACCCAACCCACGCCCCCAAGCAGAATCTTGGACGTTCCACCCAGTTACAGGGAACAAGCAACTATAGAGGTCCACAAGTTGCTAGAAAAAGAGTCATCCAGCCATTCCCAGCAGACCAAATAGGATCCAGAACTTACTCAAGATTCTTTTTAGTTCCAAAGAAGACAGGGTACTGGAAACCTATTTTGGACCTCAACAGACTCAACCAACAGACTCAACCAATTTATAAAGAAAGAGAAGTTCCGGATAGTCACGCTTCAGTCAATACTTCCCTTTTTAGGGAGAGACAATTGGATCTGCTTGATAGATCTCAAGGATGCATATTACCACATAAAAATGGCCAGGCCATCCAGAGATCATTTGTGTTTCTGGCTGAGATCCAGTCATCATCAGTTTCGAGCCCTGCCCTTTGGTCTCACTACAGCCCCCAGAGTGTTCACCAAATGCATGACAGTGGTCACAGCACATCGGAGGCATCTAGGATTCCAGGTGTTTCCGTACCTAGCCGATTGGCTCCTTACCTCCACCACCAGGTATCAACTTATTCAAGCAAGAGAATACACTCTGACACTCTGCCATCACTTAGGCATTACAATCAACTCAGAAAAATCTGCCTTATCGCCATCGCAGCATATTGTCTTTATAGGGGCAGAGTTAGATACTTCAACCACCACTCTACGACTACCAATCGAGAGGGTCTTTCTCTTTCACCAGCATGTCAACTCACTAGTGTTGAAGGACAGAGCACTAGCTGCAGAAGTCTTAAAAGTATTAGGTTTGATGGCTGCAGCGATCTTGGCCATACCATTAGCAAGGATGCATATGCGGATTCTTCAGTGGCTACTGTTCACCCAATGATCCGATCAGGAACTTCCAGTGAGTCATATGATTTTGATTACAAACTCTTGCAAGAGAGATCTCCAGTGGTGGCTGACGTCTCTTCATGTAACTATAGGATGTCCCTTTGTTCTACCCCCTCCAGTAGCCACTGTGACCATGGACACTTCCCTGATAGGGTGGGGGGGGCACTTTCAGGGAATGACCGCCCAAGGCACATGGACGGATCAAGAATCACACCTGCATATCAGTGTTCTGGAGATGAGAGCAGTACTTCTGGCGTTGCAGTACTTTCAGGACTCTCTTCCTCTAGGGACGATTGAAATTCAGACAGACAGCATGTCGGTAGTCTGGTACTTGAACAAGCAAGGCGGGACTAAGTCTTTCCCCCTTTGCCAAGAAGCCCTCAGAGTTTGGCAGTGGACTGTCTCCTCCCAGTGCTTTCTGTTGGCAATGCACATCCTGGGGAGATCCAACGTGATAGCAGACAAACTGAGCAAGGCAGTTTTGTTGCCACACGAGTGGTCCCTCAAACAAGAGATTGTGGACAGGATTTTCCATAAATGGGGCCAGCCTTGCTGCGATCTTTTTTGCAGTCATGTCAACATGAAATGCAGAAGCTACTTTGCCCTGATTCCCCCTCCGGGACAACCCTTGAGAGACGCACTCATACACGATTGGTCCCCGGGTCTCCTCTATACATTCCCTCCAATCCCTCTTATACCCAGACTTCTACAGAAAGCAATGTTGCTGGGAAGGACTATTATCCTCATATCCTCACATTGGCCTCTGCAGATTTGGTTCCCATTCCTTCGTCATCATCTATTGGAGGATCCATGGATTCTGGACCCAGTTCCAGACCTTCTGACACATCCGTCGGGGGACCTCCATCCCTCATTGCAGTCGCTGAAGCTTGGCTGCTCCAGTTCCCATCATAGCCAGGCTTCATGATATTTCTGATGAGACAAGACAGATCCTCTTGTCATCTCATAAGCCGTCCACCAGGAGACAATATTTTAGTAAGTGGAAGAGATTTTCCATATGGGCTTCTAAGCAGAACATTGATCCTTATCAAGCCCCTTTGACGTCCATTTCAGAATTCTTGAGTATGATTTTTAATGAAGGAGCTGCAGCTGCTACAGTTCGGGTCCAGTTGGCTGCTATTTCTAACTTTCATCTCGGAGTGGATGGGCTAAACATAATGTCCCATAAGTTGTCCAAGGCTTTTCTCAAAGGGACCTTCCACATGAGACCTCCAGTGAAAATTCCTTATTCTCTTTGGAATCTAAACTTTATGCTGTCTCGTATAATTCTCCCCCCATTTAAACCAGCATCATCTTGTGATCTCAAATTTTTATCATGGAAAACCATATTTCTGGTGGCAATTACTTCTGCCCGCAGAGAGTCAGAACTTCAAGCCTTATCTATCAGCCCTCCTTATTTGATTTTTCATGCTGATAGAGTATCTCTTAGGGCAAACCCCTCTTTTTTGCCCAAAGTTTGTTCTGAATCCAATATCAACCAAGTCATTGAGTTGCCAGTCTTCTTCCGTAACCATTCCAACAAATTAGAGTACATGCTGCACAAACTTGACATTCACAGACAGCTCAGATATTGTTTGGATAGAACAAAAGATGTTAGAAAATCAGACCAGCTCTTTCTGTCTTTCTCTGAAGCCAGAAAAGGTAGACCAGTGGCTAAAATGCTTTCTAAATGGCTGTCTGATTGTATCACTTTTGTTTTATTCAGCTGCTAATATGCCCTTACTGCACAAGATTTTTAAAGCTCATTCTACCAGAGCAGTTTCTACGTCTTCTGCATTTCAAGCCAAATTGCCCCTTGATAACATTTGTGCTGCAGCCACTTGGTCTAAACCTCTTGCCTTTATCACTTATTGCAAAGTTAAGGCCTCCAGGGACAGGACTTCCTTTGGGTCTACGGTCCTGAAGAATGTACTCCCATGAGCCACCCGAGATTGAGGGTGCTAGGGATTCTACCCATCAGTGATTGAACAACTTCACATTAAGAAGTTATGTACTTACCATAACGTTCCATGTGAGTTGTTCCATCTCGCCTTCATTCTTACATCCCTCCCTCCATCCCCCACCTGGCTGATAGTTGATCTACAGGCTGGTCTCATCCTGGTTATTCAATTCTTCTTTTCTCTTGGGAGAGTAGTTCTCTTACAGGGATATGGTACACGCAGCAAACAAGATCTGATGTAATTCTGGCAGTGCATCATGGGATAAGGGGCTTGGTCTCGAGCTACTGGTAAACCTTGAGCTTTGCTAACGGCCGTGTTGGAGCTGATGGATCGGCTCCGAACCCATCAGTGAAGAATGAAGGCGAGATGGAACAACTCACATGGAACGTTATGGTAAGCACATAACTTCTTATTTTAAAGCATATGCATAAAAGTGGCAAAACGTTGTTGCTTGTTGAAACTCCAAAAACTGTAATTAAATCTTCAGAACAAGACTGTACGTGCAAATGGGGGAATAGATACCAAGTCTGAAAGTGCATTACCTCGGAATATTCTCCTTACTCTTGAGGTACTACAATCTCAGAATTGGTATTTGTAAATATTCAGGGTGTGGGTGTGGGAAGCACAGCCCTTTACAGTAGAGGGTTGAGGGGGCATGGCCTATGCTTGCAAAAATGCTTTAATGGTGTTAACACTTAGCTTCCACATTTGTTGTGTTTGTTTAGAGACTGCATTATTTTTTGTACTTGTGGGGCTTGGAATTATGAATCTTGCATGTTTTATAAAGCTGTTTATGTGACTTGAATTAATAAAGCAGTAGGAAGATCATAAGACAAGATACTGAAGTACAAATAATTTAACTGATTTGAATTTTTTTTAACAAAAGCATAGGTAACGTATTATTCTATACTTGTCTCGGGGTCACTTTTTAATCATGTAACAAAGATTCATAAAAGCATCTAATGTCACTGAACCTCTTGAATGATGATCTGAGCTAAATTCCAAAACATTTTATGCCTGGTGCAATGTGCTGTTCTGAAATTACAGATTTTGTTATTTGGGGATTCAGTAAGAAAAGCATAAGGCAAAATATGATGAAGAGTAAATATGGAAACAAACTGTAACTTTATATGCTACTCTTGGAACTGCAAAACTTTGGACAATCATAATACTCATGTACTGTCTTTCGGCTTTTCCCGGTTACGGGTCGCCACAGCGGCACTCCTGTCCGCTAATGATTGGCAGAGAATTTTTACAGTGTTTGACAGACCACTCATAACCTACTCCCGTGTATATGACTAGACTCTGACACTGAATAAAAAAGATATGCTTCCATTTGTGGCAGCAGCTACTTTGCATGCAAATGTTGATGCAAGAGATTGTTCCAGCTGCTGTATGCTCTATGGCAGGTAAGTCCCCTGCTAAGCATCATTGATGACTCCTGCTAGACCAGTTGTGTGGCAAAGAAGTTATTGACAACTATTGCCAGGAGAGTGAGAGCAGGTGCTTGGCTATATGTGACCTTTGTGCACCACACGAGTCCACACAGCTAGTTTTGAAAACCCAGACACACTAGAGGAAAGGTTTGCATACTGTTGAGCATACTTGCATCAGGTACATTCCAAAGCACTGTCTTTTGGCTTCTTCCATTAGGGATCACCACAGCGGATCACTGGTCCACAGATTGATTGGCAGTGGAGTATTTTACGGTGTCGAGTTGCCAGCCCTGTGCCCAATCTTCAATGAAGGCGCACACACACGCACCTACTGCATGTCCTTAAAACTCACTCAACCACAGAGAGAACATGCACACTCCGTACAAAAGGTGCACCAGCTGAGAATCGAACCAGAGAACCTGTTGTTGTGAGGTAACAATGTTAACCGTTGCACCACCGCGGCTTATACACATCAGGTACATTTCAATACCACATAAATAATATAGTAGTAATGCCTCAGCTCACTCCCTGTTGCATCCTGTAGAAATTGCTGTCTGTTTTGTGTTGCAAGGCTGGGGAATAATGTTCCAGTTAACATCAGCAGATTGCCATACAGCCGTGAACAGTTATGTGAGGTTGTGTACCTTATCTACATTCTTGGGAGCCATCAACTATATCCACATTGCAAAAACAGTCTCTAACGATAATGGATTTAGGTATAGTAAGTGGAAAGGGTGGCATTTGATCAACTCCTCTCTGCCATGTGTGCTGCAGAGAGTTAGATTGCAGCAGCATTCCCTGAAAAGGTTTGTGGTCTCATCAAGGTTATATCTGAAGGATGCATAAGACAAGCACAGTACATAGAAATGTGTCTACATGTACTTCTAAAGCACAGAAGAGTGACACAGAGGGGACCTGTAGGAGGTGGTGGTTATATCCTGGAGCCCTAGCTAATGTTTGCTTTATCATCCTTGGTTGTCTGCAGAAGAAATGTATGACACAAAGTAAGGACTTAGTACGAATGTGATTGAGAGTGGTCTGCTGAAGTCTGATTTTAGTTCCAGGGCTATTTCATGAAAACACCTCAGATGCTAACAGTGTGTGCAGTCATGTATTACATGGTAACTAAACTTGTGGCCGTCCAGTTTGAGGTGTGGAAGGCCTTTCTTACGAACTTCAAACTCCTGAAGATGAACATCAAGAGAAAAATGTATAGATGGCATTGAGGAAATAAGAGGAACACTACCATTGTGGGAAAGTAGGCACTGACCATGTCCATGTACTCAAGTGGTAAGGCAGTCTGGTATAAATAAATGTGAAAAGGTACACCATAGTTACTTATAAGTGCTGAGTAACATGAGATCTGCATCAGTAATAATTATCATAACATTATCAACTCAGGTAATGCTGATGTGTGCATGCTGTGATACTATGTGGCATTAAACTCTACCTCTGTTTACAGCAATACTATTTTATGACAGTAATCACCTGCATAAACATTAGGGAACATAGAGGACAGATCATCATATACTACAAAAGTAGAATTGGGGTTGTGCCACAGGACTTAAAGATAAATTACAATCTGTGACACAGGTGGTAATGATGTGAACTTGATGGAACCCCTTGCAGTACAGTGATCTAACCCTGCACATTTGCAGAAGGATAACTTTCATCATTGCAGGCCAGCTAAATGACAGTGATGACCATGGTAGTGATATGTATTCATACAGGTGCACTGATGTGTACTGTAAAGCATCAGTGCCAGGTGGTCAGCCATGGCATATGCTTGGAACTTGACTGTGAGGTAATGGGGCTGTTGACCATGACCTGCATGGTAATCCTCCATCCTAATGACTGCTTATTTGGTCCATAACCATGGTTATGGACATCTAGGCTGTGTCTGTAATGGTCATGTTGTAATGAATAGTGTATCACCAGTTTCATACTGTGGCCATCCATGGCAGAAAATGTACCTCATCTTTATGACTTGTAGTATGTACTGTTTTAAAAGCTTTCTGTTATCTTGACCTGTACATACCAGTGTGGTTTCCTGCCGCTTGTGTGATCATAATGCCATATGTGGTCAGCAATTGCATGGATGCAGTCTGACATCAACCTTTCTGTGGCATCCATGTAGTCATTAGGGTTGTCTTTGACTCCTGTAATTTATAGTGGCCAGGACAGGTGATATAATAGAGTATCTTAATTAGAATAGAGTATCTTAATTAGAACAGCATAGTAAGCTGTGAGCCACCACTGTAGGCACTCATTGGCCTGTACCAGCATGTTGCTAGGCAAGGGCAGACCACACATCCTGGTCCCCCGTATCATCAGCACCCTGTTTCCCAGCCACCACAGCTATTTCTGATTGTGTCTTTATTCTGTTGTGAAGAGGCTGTACCAGTGATTTTCCGAGATTAGATACACTAGTTGTGTAGTCCTGCTGTAGTCCTCTATCTCCCAACCCAACAGGACTTGCGAAGAGTGCTTTTGCATTGTAGGACTTGCGAAGGGTACTGTTGTATTGTAGGACTTGCAAAGGGTACTATTGTATTGTCTGGCAGCATGTCATCTGTGGCTGGTACTGTGTCCTGTGAGGAGACTGCATCATCTCAATCTGTGTGCAGTAGAAATGGAGCATGTACACCAACCTGGGTTCTAGTAGGAGATTGCATTATCCCATTTGTACCGTGTAGGGTGGGGGCATGTGTAGTAACTTAGGTGCCTCTACCATTGGTGACATCACCCCATTCTGAAATAAGAGACACTGTAGTAGGCAGTGTGGTAGCTTTACAAGCTGTGGCTACAAAGGAAATAATGGGTATGTGTAAGCAGTATTCCAGCTAGGTAATATAGTGTGTGTGCACGCACACACACACATATACATGCATATGAATAGTAGTATGCCCGGTTGACATCCACATAATGGACTGCATGTCTGGTATACCCCCTTCCCCCCAACAGTCCAGCAACACATGTGAAAGAATGCAGTCCAAAATAATGGCACAGAGCAGTTTATTTACTGACATTTGATTACTGGAAAAGTCCAACTGGATAGGAGGCCATTTTCAGTGGAGACCCAGGGAGAAAAGCTCCAAAGTATTACAAGACACTTTTTAAGAATAATAATTTTACACCCTGTAAAAATAATACAGAAACAAATACAGTCTGAATTAAGTCCTGCCATGCAAGTGATGTAAATAGTTTGCTTTTGAATTTTGCAAAAGTGTTGCTTTCCCTTTCTTTATGTGGGTAATGTTCCAGGCTGCTGGTGCTAACCTAGAAATGCCTTTTCCCAATGACTGCATAGAGGGGAAGGCCTTTTCAGTGTAATTGTGTTGTCTATATTTAAATGAAGGAGATGAATTATACCTTTCATTTTTAGATTTGAGACTAATGATGGTCATTAATTGCATTTTAGTAGCTTATATGTTATACATTCAAGAGAGTTTAGCCCTTGTGCTGACTGGTAACTGGTTAGCTTTCTGTAAAGTACTGCAGTTTTTCATGGGGCTTGCCAATGTAATGAAGCAGCAGATTTTGCTAACAGTGACTTGCAGGGTATTAGTGTTGTGCAAAGACTGGTGAGCAGTATTCTGTTTCAGGCATCAATATTTGTATAGCAAGAGCTTTGCTTGCTTTACAAGCGAGTACTGAGTATCTGTAGGCATCTTTTATTTGGTTAGGGCATATATTATAATGCTGTCAGTATGTGTAGAGAATATGAAATGTTCATTGAATAGAATGCCTAAGTATCCATTGTCTGTTTTTGTCTGATTCAACTGTGGGTAGTCTGATACGACAGGATCCAACTTCGGCATTGACTAGGAAAAACTCTCCTAACTCTCCTACCCATAATCCCCTGTGCTCCACCTCTATATCCCAGATCTGATTTGCTGCAGAAGATTTTGGACATGTTTTTGAGGGCTCCTTGTATGTATTTGGCTTATCAAGCCTACATATCCTGTTGTTCTTCTCCCCTATACAGTTTGTGTTTCTCTAGAGTAGAAATAGTTCTGTAGTTAAGAGTTTCAATTTATTTAGGTTTGTTGCATTTTTTGAACTCTTTGTAGGTAGCTAGTGTGCTATTTTTATAGTTGTTGAGATGGTCTTTTTCATTGAAATTGTATTACATTATTGTTAGTGTATTTAGATAAAAAAGGCACTGAAGGAGCACACAATCCAAATATACAGGTTTAATATAAAAAAAAAAAAATCACACAGAAGTAAAATCACAAAATACAAAAGAAACACATGAACGCTTATCTTTATCACTGCATTTTCGTCTAAAAACGTCATCAGATGTGAACATACCAAATGACAATGAATTTAAATAGATGAACTCCATTCTAACCCAAACCAATTAACAAATGCCATTATACATGTATCACCTATACAGTAGAACTGTGTATTTATTTGTTTATTCATTTATCATTTTATCAGTTTTTAATGAGTGGAATTGGTTTTATTTATTATATTCAACATGTTTTTAGCAAGAATTTTTAAAAAGTTTAGATTATCTATGTAGTATTTTATACCAAGATCAGTGAGTGAAATGTGATTGGTTAATTGGTTTGGGTTAGAATGGAGTTCATCTATTTAAGTTCATTGTCATTTTTACGCTCACATCTGATAAAATTTTTAGATGAAAACGCGGTGATAAAGTTAAGCATTCATATGTTTCTTTTGTATTTTGTGATTTTACTTCTGTGTGATTTTTGTATATTAAACCTGTATATTTAGATTGTGTGTGTCCCTCCGGTACCTTTTTTTTTTTTTTTTTTTTTTTTTTTACATTTATTGGTTATCGGTTGGCACTTTCACCACTATTATTCGTTTTTAGTGTATTTAGATCCTTTCTTGAACAGAGTCCAATGTGTCCGAGACCCAAGGCTTCAAAAAATGACCAGTGTGTGACCACAAACTTCAGCCATAAGACCTCCACCAGAAATGCATTTACTTTATGAGGGCAGAACATTTAGACACGCCATGTCAGGCTTGTGCTTCATTCAGCTCTAGGACTCTTCAGCAAAAAAAAAGAAAAGTTGATAATAAAGGGACTTTTTTTTGCATGCTGAGCCCCCTCTCTCCACTTCCATTTCTCCAGGGACTAAGGAAAAGAAGGGTAGAGAATCCGATAAGACTAAAGGAAAAAATCCAAGGGTAAGGATATTGATACTGGAAAACCAGAAAAATCAAGGAAAAGACTGTTGGATCCAACTCTTGCTCCAGAATCAGATGCATAGATTCCTTGGTGATCAGATCTATCAGCCTGTTAGATCCATTCACCCTCTGAATGGCTCACTAGTATTACAAGGCAGGAGACCTTCCATACCTTCATCTATAGCTTCGCCCACCTGGTCCTTCAGATGTCTGTCAGAACAGGGTGATGAGGAGGTTTCTGAGAGCCTAGATTCAGCTCGGAGTTCCCTCTGTACAGTCACCCTCGAACGTACCGATCACAATGCCAACTAACCTCCTCATTACAAATTCCGACACCAGTTCGACCTTTGGATTTGATTGCTTTGGTGCTGATCTGTCCTGAGGCAACTGGGTCATGATTGATAGCATTGTCTATTTCGACTCTGACTGAACCCCTTTCTCAATGCTCTCAGAGCCAGCAGACTATTGGCTGAGTCTTCAGTGCCACTGGGTGGGAGGAGGTATTGACAACGAGATGCTCGGAGCCTCAGCACTTGATAGCTCAGCACTGAGATCCGTTTCAGAGTTACAAACTTTCAGTTGTGAGGGTCCCTTCTGATTCTATATCCAAGGATTTCTTTAAAACCAGTAGCGTCTTGGCTTTTGAGGCCTTTCAGTGAATGCTTTTGACTCCAAGGGATAAGCTACCTTCACTCAGACCAGCATTGCCCAAGCTCCGTACCAGAACTGGCTCTCTCCATTGTCACTCTGTTAGATAGGGACAGCAAGAATCAAGACCCCAGGACTCTTATGTAAAGAGCTTACTGTCTGATTCAAAATCCACTGGTATTCCCATAGAACAGGTTCACTGTAAGCAGACGTACAAGTGTAAATGCATAAACTTTGATGAAAGAGAAGGATCCCCACCTGAAGATGTTACCTTTGGTGAAATTCTAGAATTTATGAAGCAGAAGGGGGGATGGGCCACAATTGATCCTTCTATGGAAGAGTCCATCTTCTGGAGGCCTTCAGTTCCAGCCCATCAACATCATGGGTGGTACCCCCCCCCCACTGACCACTTAGTGGGTCTTATGACACAATGGACACGGAAGGGCCTTAGAGTGGTGAGAGCCATACCTAAAAAAAAAAAAAAAAAACTAACATTTTAGCAAGGGGTCACCTGTAGATGAAATGGTGGTAGCTGCAGCAAACAAAAAAGAACTCTCAGAAGAGAGTACCTTGGTCTGTCCTCCCAACAAAGAATCCAGGGAATTGGATTGTTTTGTAAAACGTACCTATGCTTCAGTGTCCTTTGCTGTGTGGGCGATGAGCTACCTATCTCTCTTCACTCGATCCAGAAGGATTTGACCAAGGAAATTTCAAAGTCTGTCGGAGGGGTCCTGCCAGCAGATATCCAGAAAAAGGTGGAATCTCAGCTATTGGCCCTACAATCATCATCTAATATGGCCATGTGACTTATTTCCGATGAAGCCTATGGTACAGCGAGAGCAGCAGGCACTTGCATTATAGTCCACCAGTTTGCTTGGATGTGTTCTTTGTGACTTCATGGAAAAGTTTCAAGATGCCGTTCATGAATACCCCTTTTCGTGGTCCACTTTATTTGGACCAAACAAAAAAGAAATTTTAACTGGAAGTCAGCAAGGCGGTAAGACCTTCTCTGCTGTCAGCATCCAATTTTCCACTCCTCAGAGATTCTTCTCCAGGAATCAGAGGTCTAGGAAGAAGATGTGGTTTAGAAAATCACATGGATCTTACCAGGACCCTTCTGGTTATAGACCTCCCCATGACCAAGGTGGAGGATATCAAAACTGTCATCATCCAAGGGGCGGGAATGGACCACAGAATCAAGGTTTCAGAGGGCCCTTCTCAGAGAAACCCTTCTATCACCCCTGAGAGGTTGCCAGACTGCTGCACTCTGCAGGCAGTCAGGAGGAGGGTGTTTGTCTTGCACCCCTTCACCTGGAAAAGCATAAAAGATTCATGGGTGATAGAACATTATTTCCAGAGGCTGTATAATTCCATTTTCTCTTCCTCCAAAGTGAAGGAGACTGGTTCCCGATGTTCCACCTTGTCAGTAGGAGCTAGCAGTAGCAGAAATTTCAAAGCTGCTAGACAAGAGTCATCCAACCAGTCCCCAAAGACCAACAAAGATCTGGAGTCTACTCAAGGTTCTTTTTAGTTCCAAAGAAGACAGGGAACATCAGACCCAGTTTGGACCTGAGCTATCTAAACCAGTTTGTGAGACTCACAAAATTCTGGATGGTCACAATTCAGTCCATTTAGCCACTGTTGAGGAAGGACAGTAGGATGTACTCAGTAGATCTCAAGGATGCATGCTAGCACATAAAGACAGAGAGATGTTCAAGGAAAATTCTCCGTTTCTGGTTAAGAACCAATTATCAGTTCAGAATACTGCAGTTCTCACCACAGCCCCCAGGGTGTTCGCCAAAACAATGGCAGTAGTAGCAGTACGACTTTGTCTGCTGGGGATCCAGATCTTCTCATAGCTAGATGACAAAATCCTAACAGCTATCTTGAGTCTAATGATGTTCATCATGTTACACTGCTGCAGTCATCACACTTGGGTTATCTGCCGTCAGGCGGTCCCGCAGTCGGCCTGAGTTCCAAAGTCTTGATCCCGCGTCGGCTGCTGTCGCTTCTTCCCTGATGTCAGTGTGACAGGGGTGTAAAACAGGCAGCCGACATCATTTTCTTCAGTATTTCTTGCCGCGCGGTGCCTGAAGCAGAAGCAGTTCGCAAGTGCCAGTCGGCTGACTCCTGAGATTTTCAAATCGACTTTCAGACCAAAGTCTTCAATAAAGCTAAGTACCCCGTTGGGGAACCTTTTCTTGCCTCAGTCCGATGTGAGAAAGTTAATAGTTGCATTTCTTGTGGGAAGCAAATACCTCATAAGGACTTTCATTCTTATTGTATCCCTTGCCTAGGCCCAGACCACGACATCACAGGTTGTCGGTTTTGTGATAGGTTTAACAAACGAACTATTAAACGTCTGTTTGATTTCGCCCAACATTATTTTGGTAGAAAATTTAATTATACCATGCTGTCTGAGCAACCGACGACCAGGATGCATAAAAAGCGCAAAGATAAGGACAGGCAGCCGAGACCCAAACCAGACACCAAGGAATCTGCTAGGCCAGTCGCCGGTTCTCCGGTTTTCAGTGAGGCGCCTATGCAGCCCCTGATGACCGCTAATTTAGAACCCCAGCCTGCATCCGACTCCCAAGCGGAGATTGCAGGACCTCCAGAGCCTTTATCTTTAGGCCCTTCTGACTCCATGGCTGAAGGGGATTCCGGTGCAGTCGAAAGGCCGTCCGTTGCTGAAGGTGTCTTCAGACCGACTACACTTACTATTAAATCCTTTGCGAAACTGAAAACTCCATTA
The DNA here is from genome assembly GCF_019279795.1 of Protopterus annectens. NCBI lineage: Eukaryota > Metazoa > Chordata > Ceratodontiformes > Protopteridae > Protopterus > Protopterus annectens. Next base: position 658,841,555 of record NC_056730.1, read on the forward strand.
AAAGTAAGGAAGCCTGTACAGCAGTCTCCAGTGTAAGGCCCCATGCCTAAGAAACAGATGCTTAAGATGGCCGAAGACTTAATTACCCTAATCAGGGGTGCCCATCCCCCACCTGACAAAAGGCCAAGACAGGAGGAGGACTACGCTTCCTCTGACCAGGTTTCCATTACCTCAGATTCTTCTGAGGAACAGGAGTACTTTTTTCCCCCTTATGAAGACTCTGATGCTGAAGAGTGTATTCCTTCAGCATCTCCCCCAGAAGACTACTCTTTTGAGGAAACTTTACATACCATGAGGGAACATTTCCACTGGGAAGTCCAGGATTACTCTGATTCTAAGAAAAGGCTCCGAGAGTTCCTCTTACTACCCCAGCACAGACCCCTTGCTATTCCACCTGTGTTAGACATTGTGGATGATGTTTATTCAGAATCTAGCCTTAACCCAGATTCATTACCTCCTGCACCAGCCAAACCAGACAGATACTACAGAGTCCCTGACTCACATAAATTCCTATATAAAAGCCATGTTGCTGACCCAGAAACCATATCCCAGGGTCCCAAAGGGGTTAAGGCCTCTATTGCTAAAAATCCTGTACCATCTGAAAGGGATTCTAGAGCACTAGACAGATGGGGAAAGAAAGTATGTACCTCAGCTACTCTAGCTATGAGGGCCTTAAATTGCCAGTTTCACATGCTGAAATATCAACAATATGTGATGTCTCAATTAAAACAAAAAATGAGCACACATACAGAGCAGCCTGATTACAAGGAAATGCAAGATTTGTTGCATGCAGCAGAACAAGTGGGAAAACATACTTTGCAATGTGGATTTGATTCATTGGAAGCCTCTTGCAGAGCAGCTTTTACAGGGTCTGTCATTCGTAGGCATGCTTGGTTAAAAGAACAAACTTTACCTGATCATGTTAAAGCAAAGTTATTGGATGCACCCTTACAGCAGGATGTTTTATTTGGTGTGAAAGCAGAAGAGGTTTTAAAGAAAATGGAGGATAAGGCAAAATCTATGCAGACGGTCAAGGATTTTTTTACAGGTTCAACCACCTCGTTTCAGAAGAAATTGGCCAAACAAAAACTGGTCCTTTCGAACTTCTGACAGACCACAGAGGGGCAAATACAGACGTCCAAGGGGCAGAGGTCAGCCACAAGGCTCTTACAAGCCACGACAATGGGGTGCCACAACCCAGAAAGGAGGAGATGACAGGTCTCAAACTATCAGAAGACAATCGCAATGACTTACTCCTCAGACTGCCAAGCAAATCTCTCTTGGCAGCTCCCTTGGAGGAAAACTTGCACTTTTTGCAGACAATTGGCACAACATCACAAAAGACAAATGGGTCCTAAATATTATAACTCAAGGATACAGGTTCCACTTTCACACTTTACCAAGGATAAAAGGAATGCCAAACCTGCCATCAAATCAATGGGCAGAGGCTCAAAGACAAATTACAGCACTCATGGACATGAGCCATTCAACAGGTTCCTACACAGGAGCAAGGACAAGGATTTTACTCTAGACTCTTTCTGGTTCCCTGAAAGGACAAAGCCTGGAGACCCATTCTGGACCTTTCAGTTCTAAACACATACCTGGAAGTACCCAAATTCAAGATGCTCACACTACAGCAACTTCTTCCCATGTTGAGCAAGAAGGCTTGACTAGTAACGTTGGACCTCAAGGAGGCATACCTGCATGTCCCTATCAGACAAAATTGCAGAAGATACCTCCGATTTATAGCAGGTACAACTCCTTACCAATTCTCTGCACTGCCCTTTGTCTTATCTACTGCGCCCAGGGTCTTCACAAAATGCCTGGCACCAGTAATTGCATACTGCAGACAAAGAGGAATCCAAATATATCCATACCTGGACGACTGCCTTATTCAAGCAGACAGCAAGGGCATTCTTTTAAAACATCTGGCATTTGTGAAAAACCTACTAAGTTGCCTAGGGTACACAGTAAACGAAAAGAAGTCAAAACTAGTGCCCTCACAAGATATAGTATTCCTGGGTGCCAACTTAAATACAACGGCCCAGATGGCTTATCTCACGCCAGACATGCAAGGACAACTGACTAAATACTTTCAAAATTATGGCAACAAAGACCCAACTCCCTGCAAGAAAAATTCTGCAGGCCTTGGGATTCATGGCATCTTGCATACTACTAATACCATATGCCAAACTGCATATGAGGAAATTACAATGGTACCTGAAAAGCGTATGGACTCAACACAGCCACAGCTTGGAAACAATAATACCACTAATTCCCTGCCTTCAACAGGAGTTTCAATAGTGGGCTCAGGCATGTCACCTCAACAAGGGTCAGCCTTTCACCTTGCCCACAGCCAGGCAAACAATGACAACAGATGCATCGGATTATGCCTGGGGAGCACACATGGCAGGACAGTGTATTCAGGGCAAATGGTCTGCAGATCAAATGCATCTCCACATCAATCAAAAAGAGATGCTAGCTGTACAAAATGCCCAAACAGCTTTCAAGGACCTCCTACATCCAGGACAACTTCTAATAAAGACGGACAACACCACAGTGATGTGGTACGTAAACAAACAAGGGGGCACACATTCCTACCCCCTATGCAGGCAAGCAATGACCTTGTGGAACACAGCACTGACCTACCAAGTTCAACTACAAGCACAATTCCTGCCAGGAAAGAAAAATACATTGGCAGACAAACTAAGCACAAATATCATGGATCCTCATGAGTGGAAACTAGACCCACAAGTATTCACAATGATAACTCAAAAATGGGGGAGCCCAGACATAGATCTGTTTGCCTCCCCCCAAAACTACCAACTGCGAAAGTTTTGCACAAGGACATACCACACAGTAACTTGGAAAGTGGGTGCCCTTTCATTCAGTTGGAAAACACTAACAGTGTATGCCTTTCCTCCACTGCTTCTTCTGGCAAAGGTGCAGCTAAAAGCCAGATTAGAGAGGCCACAAATGATACTCATTGCTCCAGACTGGTCACGCCAACACTGGTATCCAATATTAAGGAACATGGCTCAAGGCCCACCATGGATTTTACCTCAACTTCCTCACCTGCTGACTCAGCAAAACAATCAGATTCTACACAGCCAGCTCAAGACTTTAAATCTGGCTGCATGGCAGATTATCTAAACAACCAGTCAACACTTCTCTCTACAGCTGTTATGGATGTCATTCTGGAGGCCAGGAGACCCAGCACCAGGAAAACCTACTCAGACAAATGGAAAAGATTATGCGCCTAGAACCAGGCTAAAGGCCAAAATCCTCTTGTCCCAAATATTCCTCAGATTCTGCAATATTTAACTGAGATGTTGCACAAAGGCCTTTCCTTTTCATCTATAAAGATCCATGCTTCAGCTATTTCAGCTCATTACAACACGGATCCTCCAATTTTTTCACATCCATTATTAAGACAATACCTCAGAGGGGCTAAGAACATAAGACCGCCCCGAAGAGCACCAACACCAACTTGGGACCTCAATTTTGTTTTGTAGAAACTTACACTACTGCCCTTCGAGCCAGCCTTTTCAGCTGATTTACAATTTTTATCATGGAAAACTGCCCTGCTGCTAGCAATAACCTCAGCACGAAGAGTCTCAGAGCTACAGGCCCTAATGGCAGTGGAGTCTTTCATCATTTTTCATCAAGACAAGAGTCTCTTTACGAACTAACCCTTCCTTTATGCCAAAGGTAGTATCCAGTGTGGCTATAAACCAAACCAGTAATTTATCCACCTTTTATCCAAACCCCCAGAATAAAGGGGAAAGCCTCAGGTTTTCAGAAAATCTGATCAGCTCTTTGTATCCTATGCTGCAGGATCTCAAGGAAAGCCTATATCAAAACAGACCATTTCAAAATGGATAGGACATTGTATCCGTTTCTGCTACACACACCATGGGAAACCTGTACCTGGTAACATTAGGCCTCATTCCACCAGGGCTACAGCAATATCAGCAGCCTTCCTCAGAAGGGTACCAACCAAGGATATTTTGGAAGCTGCAACTTGGAGTTCAGTGCACACCTTCACCAAGCACTACCACTTACCTCTATACTCAAAAACCAGAGTTGGCTTTGCCACTGCAGTTTTGAAGGGCCTACTAGCTTCTCCAAACCCTGTTTAGTACCAACCGCCCAGCCTTAGCTTTGGGATTCAACCCAAGTGTGATGACTGCAGCAGTGTAACACAATGAACATAGTACAGTTTTGTACCTACCATAAATGTAGATGTTCGAGTGTTCACCCTGCTGCAGTCCAGGTTACCCTCCCACCCTCCCCTCTTCTTACCTGGGTTTTATCTGTAGCTCCCTGTTTATACAATCTCCAAGATGTATTTCTATATGGTGTATTTGCTTACAGCTGTAGCTATTGTTATCTACTTCTGTAATTTACTTAGGATTATGTATTGCCTTCCTATTTGGGGGCACCTGACATCTGGGGCAAGAAAAACTGAAGAAAATGGCGTTGGCTGCCTCTTTTATACCCCTGTCCCACTGACGTCAGGGAAGAAGTGACAGCAACCGACGCCAGACCAAGATTTTGGAACTCGGGCCGACTGTGGGACCGCCTGACGGCGGATAACCAAAGTGTGATGACTGCAGCAGTGTGAACACTCGAACATCTACATTTATGGTAGGTACAAAACTGTACTTTGTTAACACAGACACCTCTTGCTCCAGTTACTTCATAAGTTTGGCATCAAATAGTCAACCTTCCTCCTTGGCAGAGCACTTTCCATCCAGATGAGAGTCCTCTGTAATGAGACATCTTTCTCCTCCAGTAAGATTAATAGTTCAGATGCTAGGCTTAATTGTATCCACTATACTACTAGTACCCTTAGCAAGATTCCACATGAGTTCTTCAGTGCACACTAGCCATACAGTGGGCTAAGAATCATCATCCTGTCTTGCAAAGATAGGGATCATTCCAGTTTGCAGAAACCATGTTTCATGGTGGATAATATCCCCCTTCCATACTCATGGAAGGTCTTCACTTTGTGAGAGACTCCCCCAACGGCAAAGATGACCATGAATGCTTCTCTCTCGTGTGTGTGTGTGTGTGTGTGTGTGTGTGTGTGTGTGTGTGTGTGTGTGTGGCAAAAACTGTCCAAGACTCCTTGTCACAAACAGAGGCAAAACTTCACATCAGCATTCTGGGGATGAGAGCAGTCCTAGTGTTGCAGGGGGTTCAGGATATTCTCCCCAGAGGTGTGATAGCCATTTAGACGGATAAAATGTCAATAGCATGATACCTAAACAAGCAAGGGGGAACACTCTCTTACCCATTATTTCAGGAGACAATGAGGATGTTCTTAGTATTTCACTGTTGCAGTCATTACATTTGGGTTATCTGTCTGCAGTAGCCCTCAGTCAGCCTGATTTAACAAAGTCTTGGGTCCTGCATCAGATGCTGTCCCTTCTTCCATGACGTCAGCTCATCAGGGGTATAAAACATGCAGCTGACGCCATTACATCAGTCTTTCTTACTGTGCGGTGCCCGAAGCAGAAGCAGTTCGCAAGTGCTGGTCGGCCGACTCCTGAAATTTTCGTTTGCGAGTTTCAGAACCAAAGTCTTCAACTAAAGCTAAGTACCCCATTGGGGAAACTTTTTCTTGCTCCTTACCGATGTCCGTAAAAGTTATTAATTGCATTACTTGTGCAAAGCAAATACCTCTCAAAGATTTTCATTCGTACTGTATTCCTTGCCTGGGCCCTGACCACGACATACCTTCCTGTCAGTTTTGTGCTTTAATTAATCAGCGCACTGTCCGTCGTCGGTATATTTTCACCTCTAAATATTTCGGTCCTCGGTTTAATTATCCAGAAATGACATCGGTTAGCCAACTGACTACCGGGATTCTGAAAAAACGCAAAAATAAAGACAGAGACAGGCTGTCTAGGTCCAAAGCTGCCGACAACGTTTCTCCTAAGCCATTCGCCAGTTCGCCGGTACAGGAGCTTTTGCACCCCCTGATACCTGCTACTTCTGATTCGCAGGCCTCTACTGAGACCCATTCGAAGTATGCCGCGAGCTGCTTCAACTGTGGAACCTGCGGATGTCTCTAACTTGGATGGGTCCGGAGCCGCTGTGCAGGCACCGGCTTCTGAGGGTGCATTCAGGCCTACGGACTTGCATATTAAACCAACGCCTCCTTCTTCATTTAGGCCTAAATCTCGAACCATGCCTAAGAAACCGACGCCCAGGCCGCATGCTCAGCCCTCTATGCCTAAAAAATAAATGATAAGAATGGCTGAAGATCTTGTAACTTTTTAATCAGGGGAAGCCAACCTCCCCCTTCTAAGAGACCTAGGACTGAAGTTGTTTATGAATCTTCTGACCAGGATTCTGATTTTTCTGATTCTTCTGATGATCTGGATTTGCCCTTATCTACTTATGAGGATTCTGATGCAGAGGACTCTATTCCCTCTGCTTCCCCTCCAGAGGATTTTTCTTTTGGTGAAGCCTTACATATTCTAAAGGAGCATTTCCACTGGGAAAGCAGGATTTTTCTGATTCAAAAAAGAGGCTTATGGGATTTCTTACTCCTGCCTCAGCATAGGCCTTTAGCTATACCTCCTGTACTAGACATTGTTGATGATACCTTTTCGGAATCTAGTTTGGCCCCTGATTCTTTGCCTCCTGCTCCCAGAAAACCTGACAGATATTACTGGGTTCCTGATTCACACAAGTTTCTTTTTAAAAATCCTATTGCGGATCCAGAGACGATTTCACAGGGACCCAAGGGCATTAAGGCTTCTACTGCTAAAAATCCTACCCCTTCTGATAGAGACTCCAGGGCGCTGGATAGATGGGGTAAGAAGGTTTACACTTCTGCAGCCTTGGCCACTAGGGCATTAAACTGCCAGATTCATATGTTAAAGTATCAACAACATATTATTGTGTTGCTTAAACAGAAAATAATGATTCCTGACTGTGCTAAAAATAATTACAGGATTTAATGCATTCTTCTGAACAGGTTGGTAAACATAATTTGCAATGTGGATTTGATTCATTAGAGGCCTCTTGCAGGGCTGCTGTTACTGGGTCTGTGCTCAGAAGGCATGTTTGGCTTAAGGAGCAATCTTTCCCTGATTATGTTAAAGCTAAACTGTTGGATGCTCCCTTAAATCAGGACCGCCTGTTTGGCAACAAAGCTGAGGAAGTTCTTAAAAAGATGGAAGATAAAACTAAATCTATGCAAATTGTTAAAGATTTCTTGCAAGTTCAGCCTCCTATATATATAGTAGGCATTGGCCCTCTAAGAATTGGCCCTTTCCAGCCCCTTCCAGGTCTTCTCAAGCCAAACCCAGACACTGCAGAAACCCCAGATTTCAGTCCCAGGGGCACACAAGACTAAGCAGTGGGGGATTTCCGCACCCAAATCTGGGAGTAGTAAGACTCCCTCCTATGGAAAACTGTATCAATGACTTGCTTTTAAAACTTCCAAGCACTTCCCAACTGAATGCTCCTTTAGGTGGAAAGGTTGGTCTGCAGGCCAAAAACTGGGAACTCATTACCCAGGACAAATGGGTTTTAAATATAGTGTCCCAAGGATACAGATTTCACTTCCACACATTACCAACACCAAGCGGGTGGCCAGATCTACCCTAAATCAGTGGGCAGAGGTCCAAAATCAAGTTCTCTCTCTTTTAAGCATGGGGGCTATTCAGTTGGTACCAGAAGAGGAAAAGGGACAAGGTTTCTATTCATGACTTTTCCTGGTACCCAGAAAAGGCAATACATGGCGTCCTGTCCTGGACCTTTCTACTCCAAACACCTTGCTGGTGATTCCAAAATTCAAAATGCTGACTCTTCACCAGCTGCTTCCTATACTAGGTAAAGATGCATGGTTGGCAAGACTAGACTTAAATGAAGCATACCTGCACATCCCTATCAGGGAGTCTTGCAGAAGATACCTACACTTCAAAGCAGGCTACATGCACTATCAGTTCTCTGCACTGCCCTTTGTGAATACCCTGGGTGCAGTAGATAAGCCAAAGTGCCTAGCTCCAGTCATTGCATTTTGCAGGCAAAGAAATATTCAAATATACCCATACCTGGATGATTGTCTAATTCAGACAGAAAGCCAGGGCATACTTTTGAGTCTCCTGGTCTTTGTTCAAAGGGTGCTGACTTGTCTGGGGTACACCATAAAATACCTGGCACCCTGTCACCAAATTATATTCCTGGGAGCAAGCTTGAATACAACTTCCCAGATAGCTTTCCTCACGCCAGAGAAACTTATTCATTTGACAACCTATTTCAAACAAGTGGCCACAAAAATTCAGCTATCTGCAAGGCAAATACTGCAAGCCTTGGGGTTCATGGCCTCTTGCATTCTTCTAATTCCATATGCAAGGCTGCATATGAGAAAACCACAATGGTTTCCCAAAAGCCTATGGTGTCAACATTCACAGGATCTAGAAGCAATGATTCCGATCATACCTTGCCTACACCTAGGGTTCCTTTGGTGGGCAGAGGCCTGCCACCAAAACAGGGGACTACCATTCACACTACCCCCTGCCACCTAAACCTTAACAACAGATGTGTCAGACTATGCATGGGGGGGGCTCACCTGGCAGGGAAGTGCATTCAGGGCAAATGGAACCCAAGTCAAATGCACCTGCACATAAATCAAAAGGAAATGTTAGCTGTACAGAATGCTCTGACAACATTCTTCCAGGACAACTAATGGTAAAGATGGATAACATCACTGTCCTGTGGTACATAAACAAGCAGGGGGTACACATTCTTACCCCCTCTGCAGACTAGCCATGGCATTGTGGAACACAGCCTTGAGCTACCAAGTGAATCTACAAGCTCAATTCCTGCCAGGAAAACTAAATACACTGGCAGATGGACTAAGCAGAAACCTCATGGACCCACACAAGTGGATACTGGAACCAAGGATTTTCAACATGTTGATAAGCATTTGGGGGAGCCCAGATATAGACCTGCTTGCCTCCCCCCCAGAACCATCAATTGGACAAATTTTGCACAAGGATTCCCCACTAGCTAGCTTGGAAAGTGGATGCTGTATCCTTCAGCTCGAAAAAAATATCAGTTTATGCCTTTCCTCCTCTGCCTCTGCTCTCCAATGTACTACTAAAGATCAAACAGGACAAGCCAAGGATGATTTTAATTGCACCAGACTGGCCATGCCAACACTGGTACCCCCTCTTGTGCAGTGTGTCATGCTTGGGCCCATGGCACCTGCCTCAAACTCCTTCCCTGTTGTCTCAGCAGGAGAACCAAATTCTGCACCCTCAGCTGCAAACCCTGAATCTAGCAGCCTGGCTAATTACCTAATCTCTCCTTTACCATCCCTCAGTAAATCAGTGATGGATATCACTTTAGAGGCAAGGAGGCCTTGTATTAGAAAATCTTATGTTGCAAAATGGAAAAGATTTTGTGCCTGGAATCAATCTCAAGGGATGAGCGCAGCAGTGCCCAATTTACCTCAGATTCTAAAATACTTGACTGAGATGCTTCATAAGGGCTTGTCCTTTTCCTCCATCAAAATTTCATGCCTCAGCCATTTTAGCTCATTACAGCACAGAGCCTCCCCACTTCTCTCACCCACTGCTCAAGCAGTTCTTCAGAGGGGCCAAAAATTTAAGGCCACACAGGAGAGCTCCAACTCCAGCCTGGGACCTTAGCTTTGTCTTGGAGAAACTCACTCTTCCTCCTTTCGAGCCAGCTGCTACTCCAGATTTAAAATTCCTTTCTTGGAAAACAGCTTTCCTTTTAGCAATCACTTTTGCAATAGGGGTATCTGAAATACAGGCCCTTATGGCAGTGGAGCCTTTCATCATCTTTCATGCGGACAGGGTGTCTCTCAGAACCAGTCCCTCCTTCATGCCCAAGGTGGTATCCAGTGTGGCTCTTAATCAGTCCATTAATTTGCCTACCTTCTTTCGTAATCCACAGAACACAGGGGAATGGATACTGCACTCCTTAGATATGAACAGACAACTTAGATTTTACTTGGAAGGGACTAAACTTCAAAGGAAATCTGAACAACTGCTGGTGGCATCTTCTGCAGGAACAGAGGGGAAAGCTATTTAAAAAAAAAACATTTCAAAATGGATAGGCCACTGCATTCATTTCTGCTTTAAGCACCATGGAAAACCTTTCCCACAGGGCATCAGACCCCATTCAACCAGGGCTGCATCTACCTCCACAGCCTTTCTCAGGGGCATTCCTACCAGGGACATCCTAGAAGCTGCTACCTGGAGTTCTGTACATACTTTCACAAAGCATTATCATTTGCCACTTTTCTGTAAATCCAGAGCTGGCTTTGCCACTGCAGTCTTGCAGGATCTTATAGCTGGTCCTAATTCTATTTAAATTCCTCCTCCCAACCTTAGCTTTGGGAATCTACCCAAATGTAATGACTGCAACAGTGAAACACGAAGAACATAGTGCAGTTGTGTACACTTACCATAAATGTAGATGTTCGAGTGTATTCACTGTTGCAGTCTTGGTTACCCTCCCTCCAGCCCCCTTTTTTCTTTTGGCTATAACTCTACTCTCCCTTACTATGCTCAAAAAGCTTTTTGGTGTATTTGATTTTTTGTTGGAGGTATATACTTATAATTCTAGATTTAATTGCTTCCCATTAGGGGGGCACCTGACATCTGGGGCAAGAAAAACTGATGTAATGTCGTCGGCTGCATGTTTTATACCCCTGATGACCTGATGTCATGGAAGAAGGGACAGCATCCGATGCAGGACCCAAGACTTTGTTAATCAGGCCGACTGAGGGCTACTGCAAGCAGATAACGTGTATAGCATGTTGTGTAAATGTGTACTGCTCTGGTATCATAAAGTAGTTAGATAGGGGCTTGAATCCTGCACTTGCCAACTGTGTGTGTGTCTCCTTGGAGAGGAGCTTTCTTTCAGGTTGGGAGGGTGGCCTAATGGTTAAGGTGTTTGCTTTACAAACACAAGATGCAGGGTTCGAGTCTCATAAGGGATAATTGGCTAGGTTTAAAATGGCTCGCAAGAGCAGTTAACTTAGTACTAACCTGTGAACCCAAATGTAATGACTGCAACAGTGAATACGCTCAAACATCTACATTTATGATGTGTACACAACTGTACTATATGGCGATAGGTTATGTCTTCACATTGCTTTCTAATAGCAATGCACACCCAGGGGATTCCAGGGTGCTAGCAAACAAACTGAGCACATCTATTCTGTTGCCTCATGAGTGATCCCTAAACTCAGTAATAGAGACAGAGATTTTCAGTCACTTGAGGTAGCCTTGCTGCGATCTTTGTGTTGTATCTCAACAACAAATGCAGCAGCTGCTCTGCCCTGATCCCTCCTATGGACACTCTTGTCCATCATTGGCCCTAGGGACTCATTTACTTCTTTCCTCCCCTTGCCCTAATGAACAAATTCTTGCAGAAAGCAAGGATGTGCAAGGCCAGAGTAATCCTTATAGCCCCCTTTTGGCCTCGACAAACATGGTTTCCCTTCCAATGGTTTCTACTAGATCATCCTCCCAGGATACTGGACCACTTCCCAGATCTTCTGTCTCATCCCTCCAGCTTGCCTTCTTCAGATCAGAAGTCCATTAAACTAAATGCATGGTTCCTCCAATCTGGGCAATAGCCAGAGAAGCCAGGCTATCCCCTGCAGTGGTTCATATTCTGACAGCTTCACCAAAAGTTCCTACTGCCAAAATCTACCATAGTAAATGGAAAAGTTTTTCCATATGGGCATATTCTTAAGGTATAAACCCATTCTCAGCTACAGTTCCTACCATCCTACAATTTCTTTCAGAATTGTTTCTTGCCGGTTCCTGTTATTCCACCATCAAAGTACAGTTAGTGGCCATCTCCAATTTCCATGTAGGCTCTGACAATTTCTCCATATCCTCCCTTAAAATTTCAAAAGCCTTCTTAAAGGGACCTTCCTTCTCAGACCACCTATTAGAGATCCAATGCCTCCTTGGGGCATTACTATTTTGCTACAAACTCTGACACAATTGCCCTTTGAACCAGCGGCATTTGCAGATATCAAATTTCTCTCTTGGAAAACTATATTTTTGGTAACAATTACATCAGCTAAAAGAATTTCAGACTTAATGAGCTCTTACTGCTAAACCACCCTTTCTGATATTTCATAAGGATAGTGTTACTTTGAGAACTAATCCTTTTTTTTTTTTTACCAAAGGTGGCATCTGAAACTAATTTTAGTCAATCTATTCATTTTCCAGCTTTCTTTCCAAAATGTTCGTGTAAAGGGGGAGTACATCTTGCATACTTTGGAAGTCCACTTATGGTTTTACCTACACAGCACAAGACCCTTCAGGAAATCTAATCACCTGTGTCTTTGTCTTTCTCAAAGCAGAAATTGGGGAAAGCAGTTTCCAAAGTTACTTTTCCAGTTGGCTCTCAAAATGTATTTCATTTGTGTATACAAAGAAAGGCTTATTATCATCCAAACCAAAAGTGCATTCAACCAGAGCAGTATCTACGTCAACAGCATTTGCTAACAGACTTCCTATTTGATGACATCTATGCAGCAGCTACTTGATCAACTCTGCACACTTTTATTTCTCATTACAAATTGAATGAACAATTAAGATCTTGTTCGTCCTTTGGCTCCACCTTTTTTTGGAGTGTCCTTCCATGAATCCACCCAGACCTTGGTTCTTGGGAACCTGTCACACAGCTGAATCAGATGAAAATAGACAATATTGGCTATAAAAGTTATTTACTTACTATAAAGATAGATCCATGTTGTCTTTTTGTCTTCCAATATCCATCCTGCCAACTCCCTCCAAATTGTTCCCTTATTCTGGAGGACTGGGTTAGGATTATGATTACTCCTTTCAGGAGCTTATACTGTGTTTCGTGGCCTTGGCATGTTTTACTTCCTCTCACAAGATGTTTTGTTTGTTAGCATTAGCCATGTCAATATGTAGACAATGAAAACTCGATCTGAGGTGTTGAAGTGGAGCACAGGAGGTTATGGGTAGGGAGGAGTTACAGCTGTGGAGCAAAGTCTTACAAGTTGTGCCGAGGTCGGATCCTGTCAGATCTAACAACCCACAGCTGAACCAGACGAAAAGTAGACAACATGGATCTATCTTTATGGAGAGTACATATCTTTCATATTTCTGCTGTGCTACTGTTGTTATGGTGTTCCTTATGGATCTGTAGCACTTGATGTTTGTTACTCCTAAGCATTTGCTGAGATCCAAATAACATAGTATTAATTTACTTGCAGTGTGCTATGTCCATTGTTATTAATTAGTCCAATCGGTTATTAAAGTCATTTTGCTTGCTTTGTTCTAATTGGGGTAGAAGATTGTCTGTTTTCGATATGCAGAACACCATTCTGGTTTGGTAGACAGAGTCATGTTATTTATAAAACAGTCTATAAAATAGTAAAGGACCTAACACAAATCTCTGTGTAGCACCTGAAGTAAGTACTACATTATCTGTGGCACGGCTGCCACATTGAATGAGATTATGGATACAAGTAGCTGAAATGATGCCCTTTCCAAGGTCAGCTAGGTTTACCAAGCTAGAGTGAAGCACTCAGCAGTGTTGGAGGTTCTTGGAGTAGAGGCAGTGCCTGTCCTGGTTGAGAGGAGCCAGTTGACGTGGTTATGATCTCTATTGAGAAAGTCCCTATATACTTTTTAGAATTATGTTAATTTGTTGACAACATTTAAAACTAATAGTGATTCAGTGAAAACAAAATGCCAATAAAACTTTCTGCATAGTTTAAAGGTAACTTTTTCCCCAGGGGTCAAGTCCGGTGCATTCCCCCCCCCCCAAGCTTATATATACCTATTCCCAGGATGTAGGGCTATGGTGAAAAGAACAAACTCCACTGTGAGTGAAAGTTGTGTTGGTAGGTTTTCGTCTGTCTGTTGGCATTTGGTAGACTTGCTATCAATACACGAACATGGCTTTTACTTTTTGGGAAGCTGTACCATAAGTATTCCACTGGGAAGGCCTCAGGAAATATTGGAAGGATTATTTCTTTTGTCTTGGCTAGAATCATTTGCCGATTCCACAGACTGAGCTAGAACTTTTTGCTGGCAATAATGAAGTCTTTCCTTCCCTGTTCCTTTTGCTGTAGCCACAACCTGATCCAGGGCAAACCGCTTTGAAGATGGGTGCATAGATATTTAGTATGACATTACAGGGGACATCTTGCTTTCAGAGCGTTCGTGCACAAAGTTGATTTGTTAGAGTGCAGTGTTCGATAGCTTCTGAATGATTCTCTAAAGATTTGCATTGTTAGGTGGTGCTGCGGTAGCGTTGTCGCCTCATAGCAACATGTCCCGTTCGATTCTCAGAGCGTCTTCTGTGTGGATGCATACGTGAATGGGGCGTGCCTTCGTTGAAGGTTGTGCATCAGGGCTGGTAACCCGGTACGTAAAAATCCACTACCAATCATTAGCGGACCGGAGTTCCGCTGTGGCGACCCCTAACCGGGAAAAACCGAAAGACACAAACATGATAATCAGTTACTTTAGATTTTCTTTACTGTTTATATTTTAATTACAAGTGTTAAATTTCATGATATGAAATTTGAGGATACTTTTTTAGTGTAAATGTACAAAATTAAAAGCTGCTTTTCTACTTTTCGTATAGCAACACTGTGTAAAGACTTTCTGGAAAACTTTTTGCTTGTAAAGAGAGCAGATTTTTTTAGCAGGCTTAACTTTGATTTCAGTGCTATTACTGTAGTGAATGTCAGAGTTTTATAGTATTTGTTTTGTTCCCTCAGACATTATCATTACCAGCCCAGGCCCCAGTGTCCCACTTTCATGCTAGGTCTACCAGACATTTTTCTACCCCTTGGACAACCTCCAGTGTTGCTGGGGCCGATTGTAGATCTTTAGTGTCCTGGAAGTTCAGCACTCTGTGCTTCCATCTGTTTTTTTTTTTGTATTATATGCCCAACCCACTTTCCCTTTTCATGCCACCCATGCTCATTGGTCACGTCTAAGAGCATCTCTCATTTTTGGATCACACCTCACCTTAGGGAGCATCACCAACAAGTGCCCTCCCCCCAGGACAGGCACACCCATTCATCGTTGCCACTCTGTCAATCACCTGAGCTGGCTGTACAGTGGTTAGGGCTTTATCCCTGTATGCTACTGGAGCAGCATAGAATTTTATTTCATTTTTGAGACCACAGTCAGATGTAATTTTAACTTGTCATTACGAATCTGGATGGTATCATTTTTCAACTCCATTCTGAAACTTTTTTTCCCAGTAAGTTTACATTCTTGGTGTTGTTTTATATATATTTGCTACGTTTGGATGCTAAAAGCATGAGAGTATATTAGTTGATCCTTGAACTGTAAAACTGGGACCATTTTAAACCACATTAGTAATCATTTTCATGTTGTGCATTTCTGATCAGACTACTTAGCTTTGCTATGTTCTCAAGTTATTCCTGAAAATGGGCTTGTTTCCTTTAGCAGTACTTGGTTGAGACATTTAAAGGAATGTTGTACCCTAAACTCACCCATCTTCATCCCAGAATGCATTTTTCTTTCAGCAAAATATTTTAGTACCACATATAACTAAAGCATGACTCAGTCATTTCTCCCTTTGTGTGGCATTGGTCACCATACTAGGTTTGCATGTATTTTTGTTAGGATGTAGTCATTTTTGCATCATATTTTTGGTCAAGGAAAAGATGACATGATAATGTCTATAGTTTCTTTGGGCTCATAAACCTGTTGACAGTGGCGGCTGGTGACTTCAAATCAAAGGGGGGGCTGCAGGAGACGCTGAATGAGTGGGGTCAATGGAAATGGGTGTGGCCAACCAGAAAGGGGAGGAGCTATGATCAAAACCACAAAAAACTGTAACTTTAATTAAATACGCTGCCATGGGTGCCAAACTATCATTATGAGAGTCCAATCAAGAAAAAAGTAAAGTGTAGAAGAAAAGAAATATTTCAATCCATTGGCTGCATGGCAGCTTACTTAATATCTAGTTGGAAACAAAAAGGTTGTGAGGCATGAAAAAATAAATTACTTTTTAAATACATTACTGGAATGCCAGTTAAAATCAAGTATAAAAAAACAAGCAGCACTCAACTCAAACCACTTCTCCTTGCACTGCGGTTCTAATTATAATTTATATTCAGCTTTATTAAAGTACCAAGTAACGTGCTGAAAGTAGCAATCTCTGTGATACCCCCACTTGTAAAAATGTTTCTTATCCAAAAAGACCTGCTGCCTGACAACAACTATTTACTTGTCTCATGGGGAAAACATGATCAAAGTAAAAAATGAAAAGCAAACAGGAAACAAGCTCAACATACATTGCTTAAAGGATTACTGCACAGGATATGGACCACACATGATAGGTTGGCATTCTGTTTAGTTTGCAGGTAAAGCCTGTAATGAGCTCTTAAAATAATGTAATCTTGTCCTTTATTACAAATACTGTCATATGCATTTCAATACCCAAGGCTTATATCTTATCTAGTTATGTAAGTATTCTCTGCATGGCAACAACAGAAAGGCTTTCAATGTTGGCAATTTGTTAACAGTATGCTTATTAAAACTTACTTGCATCTTACAATCTCAGACAAGCTTACCAGATGGTCATTAAAGCATTGCTACTTAAACACAGAGCAACAGGCACTTTCTGAATAATAAGCATAAATCAACAGTATAAAAATATGACAGAAACCAGAACATTCTGCAAAATCAAGGACAGATGAAAAGCCATTGTAGTACTTGTGTCTACTTTGGATGGGGGGGATAGTCTTCACATTTACACTGCATACTGTTCCTTGCCTTGCTTGGACACATCCAGAGTCACAACATAGGGGAGTGGGGTGCAACAAGTATGTCACAATTTGAAATGTCTGTGGCTGATTGAGATGGCCCTGACACATTTAGGTTCATAGGCTGGTACTGGGCTATCTGCCCGAAGGCATATATTAGCCCAGCCACGTTGTGTGGTATTCACCGCCCCTTTAGTAGATCCCTAGACCCTTGTACTAGCAGCTAGTACCCTTGGCCCCTATCTATTTGTCATACCTCTCAACCTCAGAGCAAGAAATCTGGACAAAGCCATACATAGAAGTGGGAAAAAGGCCCAAAAATAAGGATAAGTTTTAAATATTGCTCTTATAAACTTAGAAAGATAATAGAATGAAGATAATTAGTATGAATTTTCTGAAGGGTATGAAATCTGAAACTGAAATGTCTGTCATTATTTTCTAACTTCAGTCTTTAATGATTTGCCAAAAAACCACAATTTTATGAAAAATGGACCAAAAATGTGATTCAAAAATATAAAATAGCCACACAGTACAGCTGGGAAACTGCAAAGAATGGACACTTTTTAATATTAGTACTGCTAACTTGAGCAGCTGACAAAATAAAATAATCTACATGCATTTCTGAAATAAAAGCAATCTATAACTGATTATTATAGTTATTTATTAATTGTAAACCCTCCATGTTTTCTTCCAAAATTGCCATTTTGCGGAGAGATTAGGGGAAGAGCAGCATTTTGAGCCAAAATCGGGTACAGTTGAAAGGTTTGGATATGCCTAATTCTATAAAGCAATTTATTTGCACGTACCTCTCAACCTGTTAATGCAGGAAATCTGGACAAGGCCAAATTATTTTGGGGGAACTTATAAACAGTACTAAAAATTGCTCTTGTATAAACTGAGACAGTTGATAGAATAACAAGTCTTGCTTTAGCTTGCATTTTTCTGAAGGTTATGAAGTCTGAAACTCAGTGTCTGTCATTATTTAGTGACTTCATTCCTAAATGATTTGACAGAAAACCACAAATTTTATGAGGAACAAACCAAAAATAAGAAGCAAAAATCTCTTCATTCTGCAAAAATCTGGACAGTTGAGAGGTATAGTTCAGCCGGGGCTGTCTGAGTTTGCTGCCCCCCCCCCTCACAAAATCATGGTCGAATGGAGCTTCCCCCCCTACAGCCATTCCAATGAACCATTACTTGGCTATTTCACCCCATTTACCATAAACACTAACCGGGAAAAGCCGAAAAACAAAAACCATAAACACTAATGTGCATACTGCTTTACTTCTGCGATGATTTGGACTTCATTTGAAAGTTTTATTTTGCATTTCACAGCGCAAACACTAATATATATTATATCTCCTAAACAAAGCAATGCAGTCTCACAATGAAAACAGACAGCATTAAAACTTCTCTGCCCTTGAAAACTCACATTCACTGAAACAGCATTGAAACCCACATTCAAAGAAAATACATTTTGCCAGTGGCAGATTAACTTTGGGTTTGGACTGTTTTCAAATCACAGGCCCCTTGCACACGAAACATACACATGCTCTTTCGTATACCTTTCTGATTGTATTAAATTATATTCCTTGTACAATGCAGTACAGTTTTAGAGGGCGTTTTAAATTTGTTTTGAAATATTTCCAGTAAACAATGAAACAAAATGCATGCACCAGTAATGACAAAACTGCCCAATTCAGAACATTTCCATCATAAAAGTCTACTCAAACTTCTACAGTCCACCAGTATCAGTACATCTGCACAATCTCTGAAGTAAAAGTCATCTAAATAATTCCACATTAAAGAGATCTGTAACTAATGAAGTGGCTGCTGCTAGCAAACAACTTTGTATTTCATTGTTTCATCTACAAATAAAGTGCTTGTTACCCTTGAGGAATAAATTGCCTATCTTACACTAAAAAATGATAAGCTAGCAATATTGCAATAGGGAATGGATGGCAAACAGTAACAGGTTCATAGTTGCTAGGTATCTTCGCCAAAAAGGAGTGCAGCATCCACCCGTTTTGCAAAGTAGAGTATCAGCAATGCATCTGTCTACTGTGGGAGTAGAACCCACAGCCTTCTGCATCAAAAGCAAGTATACTACCTGTTGTGCTATTAACAAGGCAAGCAGACTCAGCATAAGCAGCACTAAACTTTTGCTCCCCTGCAGCTCTCAGCTTCTTGTAAAATCTACTCACTCAGCTGTATCTCTGAACTTTGCAGCACAAAGAAATCTGGAAAAAGCCAAAGTTTATTGTGGGGGACGACAAAAGCCCAAAAACCAGGGATGCATTTTAAACATTGCTTGTATAATGTTGGAAAGTTGCTAGAATAAAATGCTGTGTTACCACCATACATTTTACTGCCAAGCCTTAAACCCAGGACCCTGTGCAAAACAGTCAGAGCAACATACCTCTATGCCAAATCAGCTGTTTTGTGAAAGAGGAAAACGGAAACTTAAATGGCTACCACTTAGTGAATTCAGTTCTCACCATAGCACAGCTGTCAACCTCTTAGCACAAAACACCTGAACAAAGCCAATAATGGGTGAATACAGCCCCCAAACATTCAGTGAATTCAGTTCTCACCATAGCTCTCAATCTCTTAGCAAAAACACCCGGACAAAGCCAGTAATGGGGGAATATAGCCCCCAAACATATTCAGTGAATTCAGTTCTTACCATAGCTCTCAACCTTGGCACAAAAAATCTGGATGAAACCAATAATGGGGGAATACAATCCCAAAAATAGGGACAAATTTCAAATGTCCATCTTATACAGTTAGAAAATTGCTAGAATAAAAGCTTTTGCATTACCATGCACTTTCTGAAGAATATGAAGTCTGATATTCAGATGCGTGTCATTTTTAACATTTATTAACCAGGAAAGTCTGACTTGGAACAAAAGCTAATTTTTAGCAGAGGCCCAGGGAGAAACACTCCAGATAAGACATATATCTTTGTAAGATGGGAGGACACTAGAGGAAACGAACACAGGGAGGACATACAGACTCTACAGAAAAGGTAAGGCACCCCAGCCAAGAATCAAACCAAAGAACCTGTAGCTGTCAGGCAACAATGCTACCACTGCACCAATGTGCTACCAGCTTTGCAAGGACACAAATACAGAAACCACAGATTTTATGAGGAATAGAACAAGTATGAGGGGAAAAATCTGCAATGTTTTTACAAATGGTGGTGGGTAGGGAATTCAGGCACCTGCCACCTGGGCTCAAGGTACAGGGTTCAAGTCTTATTTTGTACCCACCACCATGTAGCACCTGGGGCATTTTACACACAGACACACACACACCTGATCCTCTGCAGCTACGTCCACATGGGTCTCCCACATGAGTAGCAGGCTGGAGCTTCTTTCCTGCTGGCGATGCAGTCCGGTGACCTTTCGGTCTGTGCGGTTATCACTGCACAGACCTCTGGGCTGGAAGGGCGGAGTTTCCTGCCTTTCCTATCCGGACTGCCTAACAGAGCAGTCTAGAGCTCTGGAGTGAGCACGCATGCGTGCATGGAGTTCTCAGGGACCATGCACGCATGCGTGAAGTCCGTGATTTTTATTTTTAATTTTATTTTTCAAACAGTTTATTGTACAGGTGGGGGGCTGCAGTCCTATTGCATGAGCCACCCCTGCCTGTTGAGTGTCTTGGAATTCACATCTGTGTTGCTTTCTAGTGTCAGTCAGAAATGACAGGGCAATTGATAATATGATTTGAAAACTGGCTGACAAAGTGAATGAAAGTGTGAGATTTGCCTGCACCTAATTTATTGCCTCAAGAATTTAATAATAGTATTACAGTGTGTTTTACACGGTAAAGAAAACTAGAGAGTTGCTCTTAAAAAAAAAAAAAATGTTGTTGACACTGTAGAGAGACTTCTAAGTTTTAGATGCTATTCCTAGTGAGGGGAAAATGCAGCTTTAAAGGAGAGGGATGTTCAAAATCTCATTTTCTGAGGAAACTGCATTTTAGGAAGGAGAAAACTGACCTCAGAAAATGTCATACTAGTATGGTTGCCAGCATTTTTCAGTATTTGGGTAGGGAAAAAAACTATATTTCGTGATGCAGAGAAATTAATACCGTGTAGAACTCTAGGGTAAGATTAAAAACTATTTTTCTTTTACAGTATTCCTTCCAATAGTTAGGGATCATTGTTTATTAACATGATGTTTTCTTTTCATATTTTAATATTTAGACCATGGGAGTTTTATAAACTAACTAATTCATTATTACTTATGTTTTTATCAAATTTATTCTGCTGCACAGCATTGATTTTCATTATTGTGTTGCATCTGATCATCAAATGAGGTGAAAGAGGCTGTAGTTAAAAGTAAACTCTCTTTTTTCTTGTTCTAGGAAATAATCACCATGGTTCATGCTTTCTTGATAAACACATTGAGTTGCAGCACCGGTGGTACTGAGAGTCTCTGCAGAGTGCTATATTCCCAGACATTTGGCTCAGAGAGGTCAGAGTCCAGGAACAAAGATCCAGAAGAAGAAAGGTGTTATAGAAAAGAACAGATCTTTGCTGTGGCAAGGTATAAGAAGGTGGATGTTTATGAGCCTGTAATGCCAGTTACGGTTTCAGACCCCTATTTTATAGTGTAGTGAATGGTAAAAGGATGCAGTAATAAATAAGTAAAACTTTATTACCATTCAGACCATACAGCAAAAAAAGTGCACAGCTGAAAGAAATTACATTCTCCTAGCTCTTGTACAACATAAATAAACATATACACAGAAAGGAACACAAACACAGAGCACATAAACAACAGAGTCCAGACATCCGAAGACATAAAAAGCTTCCCCACCCATGGTCAATTGAGATACAGTGACTACAGCCATCTTCACCAACCTCACTTCCACCATCCCATTACCAGCGGCAGCAACAAATTCAAGTCCCAGTCCAGTTCCCTCTACCATTCATCGTAACTCTCGCCACATGAAGACCTGCATAGTCGTATTCAGACCAACAATTCACCTGTCAGATTCACCATCCACACCTCCACCGGCTTTAATTCCAATGCAGCAATGTCCAAACAAAACAGACCAGTTCATCCATCCCAACAAAATTCAAATCCTGATCTCAATCTCTTATCAGCAGACAAAAATCGGTTCTTCACCATCCACGCTCTGTGGGACTCCCCTTCTGATGCCCGAACTACCATGACCAAGCCAACGATCCCGAACAAGGCAAGCAAGGCAGTCCAAACTTTAATCCTCCTCCATGCACAACTCTCTTCCCATGACCCAAAACTACCATGACCAGGCCAATGATCCAAAAAGCAAAGCAATGCAATCCAAGCCGACCTATCTAGGCACTACAGCCACATCCAACCACACACCCAACTGGACAAAACTGGCTCGCAAACAGACAACAGATCAACAAAAATTTTATACTAACCTAAAACACACATCGGGAGCTGGAGTAGCTGCTGCTACACAATGCACCACCTTTTTGACTTTTAATAGAGAATCAGGTGCCTGAGGTAGACTGCTACTGTTTACAGACTACTTCATTTTACTCATTACTCTTTGCCTTAACATACAGTTTGTAATTTTATTTAAACAGATGGCCTTTAACTATATGAAAACAAAAAGGGGAGTGCAGGGAAATCTGTTTTTACAGAACCATGGTTGTTTTGGACTAGAGATGTAAGAGAAGAGCAAGAATTTTTATGAGATAGAAGAAGATCTTGCAAATGTGCCAGATCTTTACAACACTTTGTTTATTTTTGCAATGTTTTGAGGTATAGGTACTTCCTTGACTATGTGACTTATTTTCCCCATTTAGCTACTTATAGAAGGACAAAGGGGAGGTGATGGTGGATGCATTCTCTTTCTGCAGTGGCTCTGGATATTCCTGTTTGTCTTAAGCCAGCTTCTTTAAAACCCTGTGGCTTAGGTGTCCTGTGGTATAAGCCCTCTGAGAATGGGGTGGTCCTTGTGTATGCATTTGGTTATGGCCATGGTAGCCATCTTCAACATGTGAACCCCCATTGTTGTCAGGATGATGACTGCTTCAGAAATGGGGAGGTTTGATTGTTAGCAGGCATGGGGGCAAAAAGCATAAAAAAAAAAAAAAAAAAAAAAAAGATTCTTTAAACCTTACCCCATTCCTTGTGATTCCAACCCTGATCTTAAAATTCACAGATAAAGACCAGGATTCATCCTCATCTAGTGGTGACTGGTTGTAGGTTCACAAATTCCTATCACTGAAGAAATCTATCCCAGTACAAGTCTAGACAGTAACTTGCTCCTTCTCTGAGCCTGAATGCTAGACACTTGATGCTGTTGAACTTTCTGGCTGATAATCTGCTGGTGGTGGATATTGCCACAAACCCATCCACTTATAAGACATACTGTACTAAGTACAAAAAGTTCTATATTTGGGCAGAGAGATATTTGATGACATGTCATTCATTCGACTTACTGATGATGTTTGCTAGTCTCAAATATCTGTCTGATACGAGGTTTAGTTATTCCACTGTCATGGTGTGTGCCTCTGGTATTCACTGTTTCCTAGTGGAGCACCAAACTGTAGCTTGGCACTAGCTGGGTAAGCAGTCCTTCAAGGGGGTTTGTCATTTCTGCTCATATTTGAGACATTAAATTCATGAATGATAGTCTTGCCCATCCCCTATTCCAACCTGTGTATTTAGTAACTCAAACTTTCTTTTCTCCTAAGATAAGAAGCTTCTGTTTCTTATCTGTAGGTTCTCTGACTGTGTGCAAGGATTGGGTGTCCTTTAGGAATAGTACACATTCCCCCGAAACGGATTTTAGAATCGATTTTTAACCAGCCTGTTCATCCTTCTAATTTCTTATTGTGGGTGGAAACCAAGGGAGAGCTGTTCATTCACGTCTTAGCTAAGCACTGTTAGCTTGTGTTTTACCTGAGGATAATGTGTAACTATTTGTCTCCTTTGCTGTAGATGAGGGAAAGGATTGCATTTTGCTAAACAGATCATTTCTATTTGGCTTGCTAGCAGTATTTCTGCCATGTAGTGAATGCTCACTAAAGTAGGCTGCTGTGAAAGGTCACTCCACTGGACACATAGTTGTTTCCAGTGCTAGCTTAAAAAAATACCTCTGTGGCTGACACTTGTGAAACAGCTACTTGGTTGTTGGCCTCCATATTCACTAAAAATCATTTTGGACCATAATTCTGGAACTTCAGCCACCTTTGCCACATTAATTTCAAAGGACTTAGCCTTCCGAACTTTGTCTTTTCTGGGTCTTACCTCTTGGGAGGTTAACGTTTTTACTGCTTGGCATTCTTCCCCAGAGTCTTGTATTGTGAAATATCACCAAAGTCAGTTTTAACTATCTACCATTTCTGCTGATCGACAAGGTTGCTTTCTGCATTGGGTATTTGCCCTCCCATTCTTCCTTTCTTACTGGTAATTCCCTCCATCTAATGGTTTTGGATGGATCTATATATTCCATTTTGGTTGTATTTGCTGTTTCTTCCCTGCTTTTCCTTCATTTTTGGAGGAAGCCTGTAGCATGTGCTGACTTCATATGGGGTTTCTGCATGTGTGCTTCTTGTAAGCCGTTCTAATAGGGCTTCTGCTGTGCTCTACTCCATAGAGCATGTATTTCCTGAGCTTAACCCTCCGGTCTTTTTTAGGAGTTGCCCCCTATTATGTTTTTCTTGTCTCTCCCAAGGAATTTTAGCAGACATTACACATTTGCTGTTCCTCCTGGTAGCCCTCCAGTACTCAAGCTTCCAGGGTTACCAGTGGTGAAGATGTCTGTTTTCAGGACCTGTTGTCTTTGCTCAGCAGATGAGGCTATAAGTGGGTAACGTTTGGGCTAGGCAGTCTGTCCTAACTTGGAATGAGTCACTGTCAATGAACACAGTGATGAGAGAGAGAGAAAAAAAAATAGCCTACGCTTAAGGTAGCGGAAGAGAAACTCCTACAGTTAATCACTGCATAGTGCCCCTTAACAGATAAAATATGGTGAGCGTAATGAGAATATGGTGATGTCCTTCGTGTTTCACTATTGCAGTCATCACATTTGGGTTATCTGCTTGCAGTAGCCCTCAGCCGGCCTGATTATTAAGTCTTGGTTCCTGTGTCGGTTGCTGTCTCATCTTCCGTAACGTCAGGTAGTCAGGGGTATAAAGCATGCAGCCGGCACCATTTCATCAGTCTTTCTTGCCATGTGGTGCCTGAAGCAGAAGCAGTTCGCAAGTGCCAGTTGGCAGACTCCTGGAATTTTCGTTTTCGAGTTCCAGAACCAAAGTCTTCAACTAAAGCCAAGTACCCCGTTGGGGAAACTTTTTCTTACTCTAAACCAATGTCAGTAAAAGTCAATAATTGTATTTCTTGTGGAAAGCAAATACCTCACAAAGATTTTCATTTGTACTGTATTCCTTGCCTAGGCCATGACCACGACATACCTTGCTGTCTGTTTTGTGCCTTATTTAACAAACAAACTATTCATCGGTATATTTACGCTTCTAAATATTTTGGTACTCTGTTCAATTATCCAGATTATGTCTTTGGTAAGCCATCCGACTACCGACAATCCGAAAAAACACAAAGATAAAGACAGAGACAGCCAGTCCAAAGCTGCCGACGATGCTTCTCCTAAGCCAGTCTCCAGTTCACTGGTACTCAGTGAGGCGCTTTCGCAGCCCCTGATAACCGCTACTTCAGATTCTCAGGCCTCTACTGAGACCCATTCGGAATCCGGTATGCTGCGAGATACTTCATTTGTGGAACCTGTGGATGTCTCTACATTGGATGGGTCTGGAGCCGCTGTGTAGGCACTGGCTTCTGAGGGTGTATTCAGGCCTACCGAATTGCATATTAAACCAACACCATCTTCTTCTTCAAGGCCTAAAACTCAAACTATGCCTAGAAAACCGATGACCAGACCGCATGGTCAGGCCTCTATGCCTAAAAAAAACAGATGATAAGAATGGCTGAAGACCTTATTACTTTAATCAGGGGAAGCCAACCTTCCCCCTCTAAGAGACCTAGGACTGAATTTGCTTATGATACTTCTGACCAGGTTTCTGAAATTTCTGTTTCCTCTGATGACCTGGATTTACCCTTATCTACCTATGAGGATTCTGATGCAGAGGGCTCTATTCCCTCTGCCCCCCACCCCCACCCCCAGAGGATTTCTCTTTTGGTGAAACCCTGCATACTCTTAGGGAGCACTTTCGCTGGGAAAGCCAGGATTACTCTGATTCTAAAAAGAGGCTTGGGGATTTCTTACCCCTGCCCCAGCACAGGCCTTTAGCTATCCCTCTTGTACTAGACATTGTTGATGATGCCTTTTCTGAAACTAGCTTGCCCCCTGACTCTTTACCTCCTGCTCCCAGAAAACCTGATGTATATTACAGGGTTCCTGACTCTCACAAGTTCCTTTTTAAAAATCCTACTGTGGATCCTGAGACCATTTCACAGGGACCCAAGGGCATCAAGGGTATTACTGCCAAAAATCCTACCCCCTCTGACAGAGATTCCAGGGCGCTGGATAGATGGGGTAAGTAAGTATACACTTCTGCAACTTTGGCCATTAGGACCTTAAACTGCCAGATTCATATGTTAAAGTATCAGCAGCATATCATTGGATTGCTTAAACAGAAAATGATGTTGATTCCTGATTGTGCTGAAAATAAGGATTTACAGGATTTAATGCATTCTGCTGAACAGGTTGGAAAGCATACTTTGCAATGTGGTTTTGATTCACTAGAGGCATCTTGCAGGGCTGCTGTCACTGGGTCATTACTTAGAAGGCATGCTTGGCTTAAGGAGAAATCTTTGCCAGATCATGTTAAAGCTAAATTGCTGGAAGCTCCCTTAAACCAGGACTGCCTGTTTGGCAACAAAGCAGAAGAAGTTCTTAAAAAGATGGAGGAAAAAGCTAAATCTATGCAAACTGTTAAACATTTCCTACAAGCACAACCTCCAAGTTTTAGTAGGCATTGGCCCTCTAAGAATTGGTCTTTTCCTCCCTTTTCCAGGCCTTCTCAGTCCAAACCCAGAACCAGCAGAACACCCAGGCTTCAGTCCCAGGGTGCGCACAGGACTAAACAGTGGGAGGCTCCCACTTCCAAATCAGGGAGTAGTAAGACTCCCCATGGTAAACTGTTGCAATGACTTACCTTTAAAACTTCTAAGCACTTCTCAACTGACTGCGCCTTTAGGGGGAAAGATTGCTCTGCAGGAAAAAAACTGGGAACTCATTACCCAGGACACATGCGTGTTAAATATAGTTTCCCAAGGATACAGATTTCACTTCCACACATTACCAACCCCAAACTGTTGGCCAGATCTACCCCCAAATCAGTGGGCAGAGGCTCAAAAGTAAGTACTCTCTCTCTTAAGGATAAAGGCTATTCAAATTGTACCAGAAGAGGAAAAGGGACAAAGTTTCTACTCAAGACTTTTCCTGGTACCCAGAAAAGACAACTCTTGGTGTCCTATCATGGACCTTTCCATATTAAACACCTTTTTGGTGATTCCAAAATTCAAGATGCTAACTCTTCACCAGTTACTTCCTTTGCTAGGCAAAGATGCCTGGTTGGCAACACTGGATTTAAAAGAAGCCTTCCTGCACATCCCAATCAGGGAATCTTACAGAAGATACCTATGCTTCAAACCAGGCTAAATGCATCATCAGTTCTCTGCACTGCCCTTTGGCTTATCTACTGTGCCCAGGGTATTCACAAAGTGCCTAGCTCCAGTCATTGCATTTTGCAGGCAAATAAATACTCAAATATACCCATACCTGGACTATTGTCTAATTCAGGCAGAAAGCCAGGACATACTTTTGAATCATCTGGCATTTGTACAAAAGGTGCTAACTTGCCTGGGGTACACCATAAACAAAAATAAATCACATCTGGTACCCTGTCAACAAATTATATTCCTGTGAGTAAGCTTGAACACAGCTTCCCAGATGGCTTTCCTCACACCAGAGAAACAAATTCGTTTGACAACTTACTTCAAACTATATCTGCAAGGCAAATACTGTAAGTCTTGGGGTTCATGGCCTCCTACATTCTACTAATTCCATGTGCAAGACTGCATATGAGGAAACTACAATGGTATCTAAAAAGCCTATGGTGTCAACATTCTCAGGATCTAGAAGCAATAATCCCTATCATACCTTGCTTACAGTTCCTTTGGTGGGCTGAGGCCTGCCATCTAAACAAGGGACTACCATTCACTCTACCCCCCCTGCTGCCCAAACCCTAACAGATGCATCAGACTCTGCATGGGGGGCTCACCTGGCAGGGAAGTGCATTCGGGGCAAATGGAACCCAAGTCAAATGCACTTGCATATCAATCAAAAAGAAATGTTAGCTGTACAGAATGCTCTGACAGCCTTCAAGGACCACATTCTTCCAGGACAATTAATGGTAAGGACTGACAACACCACTGTTATGTGGTACATAAACAAGCAGGTGGGGTACCCATTCTTACCCCCTCTGCAGACAAGCCATGGCTCTGTGGAACACAGCCTTGAGCTACCAAGTGCATCTACAGGCTCAATTCCTGCCAGGAAAACTAAATACACTGGCAGATGAACTAAGCAGAAATCTCATGGACCCATATGAGTGGAAACTGGAACCAAAGATTTTCAACATGTTGAGATATAGACCTGTTTGCCTCCCCCCAGAACTACCAATTGGACAAATTCTGCACAAGGACTCCCCACAAACAAGCTTGGAAAGTGGATGCTGTGTCCTTCAGCTATATAAATCTACCAGTTTATGCCTTTCCCCCTCTGCCTCTCCTCTCCAAAGTACTACTAAAGATCAAACAGGACAAACCAAGGACGATACTGATTACACCAGACTGGCCACGCCAACACTGGTACTCCGTCTTGCGCAGTTTGTCATTGCTGGCTTCATGGCACCTGCCTCAGACCCTTACCCTGCTGTCACAGCAGGAGAGCGAGATTCTGCACCCTCGGCTTCAAACCTTGACCCTGGCAGCCTAATTTCCTAATCTCTCCATTACCATCCCTCAGTAAGCAAGTGTTGGATGTCATTTTGGAGGCAAGGAGGCTTAGTACTAGAAAATCTTATGCTGGAAAATGGAAAAGATTCTGTGCCTGGAACCAAACTCAAGGGATGGGCACAGCAGCGCCCAATTTACCTCAGATTCTTCAGTACTTAACGGAGATGCTGCACAAGGGCCTTTCTTTTTCCTCCATCAAAATTCACGCCTCAGCCATTTCAGCTCATTACAACACTGAACCACCCCTCTTCTCTCATCCACTGCTGAAGCAGTTATTCAGAGGGGCCAAAAACTTAAGACCACCCAGGAGAGCCCCAACTCCAGCCTGGGACCTTAACTTTGTATTGGAAAAACTCACTCTACCTCCTTTTGAGCCAGCTGCAAGTGCAGAGTTAAAAATTCTTTCTTGGAAAACAGCCTTACTTTTAGCAATTACTTCAGCAAGAAGGGTATCTGAACTACAGGCCCTTATGGCAGTGGTGCCTTTCATCATCTTTCATGTGGACAGGGTGTCCCTCAGGACCAATCCCTCTTTCATGCCCAAGGTGGTATCCAGTGCGTCTCTTAATCAGTCCATTCATTTGCCAACCTTCTTTTCTAATCCACAGAACAAAGGGGAATGAATGCTGCACTCCTTAGATGTGCACAGACAACTTAGATTTTACTTGGACAGGACTAAACCTCATAGGAAATCTGAACAACTGCTGGTGGCATTTCCTGCAGTGGCAGATGGGAAGGCTATATTCAAAACAAACCTTATTTAAATGGATAGGCCATTACATTCATTTCTGCTATAAGCACCATGGAAAACCTATCCCACAGAGGATTAGACCCCATTCACCCAGGGCTGCATCTACCTCTACAGCCTTTCTCAGAGGTGTACCTACCACGGACATCCTAGAAGCTGCTACCTGGAGTTCTGTACATACTTTCACCAAGCAATTACCATTTACCAATTTTCTCTAAATCCAGAGCTGGCTTTGCCACTGCAGTCTTGCAGGGCCTTATAGCTGATCCTAATGCTATCTAAATGCCTCCTCCCATCCTTAGCTTTGGGAATCTACCCAAATGTGATGACTGCAGCAGTGAAACACGAAGAAAATACAACAG
This sequence comes from Protopterus annectens, assembly GCF_019279795.1. NCBI lineage: Eukaryota > Metazoa > Chordata > Ceratodontiformes > Protopteridae > Protopterus > Protopterus annectens. The sequence goes on from NC_056730.1 coordinate 658,871,480, forward strand.
TTGTGTACGCTTACCATAAATGTAGATGTTCGAGTGTATTCACTGTTGCAGTCCTGATTACCCTCCCTCCAGCCCCCTGACTTCTTTTGGCTATACTTTTACTCTCCTTTAGTATGATTAAAAGCTTTTTGGTGTGTTTGCTTTTTTATTGGAGGTGTAACCTTGTGTGTGTGCATGTATACATATATATATATATATATATATATATATATATATATATATATAATTACTTCCCATTATGGGGGCACCTGATATCTGGGGCAAGAAAAACTGATGTAATGGCGTCGGCTGCATGCTTTATACCCCTGACTACCTGACGTCACGGAAGATGAGACAGCAACCAATGCAGGACCCAAGACTTTGATAATCAGGCCGACTGAGGGCTACTGCAAGCAGATAACCCAAATGTGATGACTGCAACAGTGAATACCCTTGAACATCTACATTTATGGTAAGTGTACACAACTGTACTTTTGAATTCCATGGCTGCCACCAAATACAAAAGGAATAAGGGTGCAGGCTTTAAACCCTGTACTTCTTTTACCAAATAATGTGACAAATGTGGGTTAAATCCTACCACTGCCACAAAATATGAAGTGTAGAGGTTATGAAGCTTAAGTTTGCGCTATTGGCACATAAGAGCTTATGATGAAAATACACAGATGCCTTTGGTTATGACTGACACCTACCTAAGCTTTACATTGTCAGCTACAAAGCAAGGGTTGGATCACTGACTTTCCAAGATTTCACTCACCTCAGTCTTAGCCTAATGCCTTCTAATGCAGTCCTGTTGATAGTGACTGAGAATTGCTCAAACTGTTATTTCATACATTATGTATATGTATGTGTGTATGTATAAACACACACTATTTCCCAGGTGATAGCTGTCCATTGACATTATGTCGTATGACATGTTTCTACAAATTAGATTACTAATCTGATACTGAGATCATGGTTACAGAACACTCTTCTAATGAGCCACTCGGTGTATTCATTTCTAGTTGCTTTTAGATAAGTAGTCTCCCTCCTAAAAGGCAGATGCCAGCAGTCATACCAGTATTGTAAGGATAACCTTCACTAATAAAACAAAACATCAGTTGGAAGCTTTTACAACTGAAGACTTTAATTTTAAAAGTAATTGGTTATACATAGATGACAGTATTGAAATTGCACACAGAAAATAGAATGTTTCATTTCAGTAGCTTGATCATGCACAGACACACGCACAGGCACACGCACATGCACACACAGACACACACACATGCACACACTTAATTTGTATCTGTTATTTCCAGTTAATAACCATGCTTCTTGAAGTTTATTTTTCTAAAGGAATAAACATTGTGGCCTTTTTTTCTGACTATATTATCATGCTCTTACTGGTCAGTCATACCAAGCCCTTTGGTGCTGTTGTGCTTTAGTTACATGCTTCTTTGCCAACCCCATGAGCTCCCTAAGCTTATTCATCAAATTCAGTACATATGCCACAATAGACTATCTGTGTAAATCACCTTCACCTTCCCACTCCATCACAAATTGTGTAAAGGCGTCCTCACGCTAAGACCACAAAGTATCTAAAGTACTGTAGGTTCTTATAGGTTCTCGGGACACCTCCCTTTATGTAAGAGGAGAAGGGGGCAAGTATTTGTCCCACTCATGCTTTAACTGGGTCTGCAGATGCTGTCATCATTATCATAATAGTAGAGTTAAAGCTATCCACCAGGCCATTTGTGGATAGTAGGGGGGTAGTTTTTAACTGCTACTGACCTCATGTAATAGCCCTTGATTTTAGATTGTACATTTTTTCCCTAGGTACTCGTGTCTTCTCTTTGTGTCAGCCATTAATCCCCTTACTTAATCAGCACATTCGTAGCCCCCTTCCCAGCAATCGGCACATCCATGCCCCCTACCCAATTTTCTGGAGAGGGTGAGTGGGAATGGAGCCAAGGATCATAGCTGTCATCATGCAGGACATTTAGAAGGGTTTGATCACTCTTTTGAGACAGCTGACATGAATGTGAACCCCACAGCCCGGTGTTCATTTGCACTTCTATCCATGCATCTGTTCCCAACTGAAAGTGTAAATGTGATGCTTGGTGGGTGTACACACTTCTTGGACTGTAATGTCTCCTGCTTTACCAGCTTTCATATAGTGTCAGCAGTGTAACCGAGTAGGAAGCCTCCCTTAAAATGGAAGAAGCTAGTGTTTGCCATACCCTCCCTTACCAACTCCAGCAGCATTTAGGCCACAAGTCAATCCCAGATTGTTTTGGCCACAGTTGGTGCTTTAGCCCTGTATGAACAGAGCCAGATATTTTAGGTTTTGCAACTGTACATGTTGTTGACTGTGACACTGGATGTTGGAAGGTACTTTTACAGCATAATGGACTCCCACCCTTTCCCCACTGTTTACCATATTGTCTACAAATCTGAATGCATGTTATGAAGCCTGACAAAGTACAATTTTTGTAGAAAATGTAGTTCTGTTACAGGCTACTTACTATTGAAAAGCAAATAGAAGTAAGGATTTGAAAAGTAGAAGGCAGATATGATTCCCTTCACTAGCATGGAGACAACAGTGACTAGATAGTGTGGACCTTTCAGACATGTCTATAGGTCTAAGGCTTGGTGAAAATGGTGGAATTATTGTTTATTGAAATAGTCTGAAATATTTGGAAACAGGAGCACAGGACTCAAGGCAGCACAAAATCACAACAGGAAGATGAAATCAGACAAAACTAGTTGAGTTCACTAAATGGGTACTTGGCAAGTTATATTAACAAAGAACTGGTAATGTAGCATACTTAAGGTTTAGTAATGAAATATATCCACTAGTTGGAGTTTTCCAGGAGCAGAAGATGAAAAATGTCAGACTTTCCAGAGGTCACCAGCATGGTATCCATTTTTTGTGGCATTAGGTTATCTGAGGATACATCTTTAAGGTTGCACTAAAACAAAAGTAACGTAGGTCTAGTCTTCCTTTAGGATATAGGCAAAAGATAGCAGATGTTCAGCAAACATGTTAGTTGTAGAACTTTGATGCATCTAACTAAAAAGCACAACTCGATAATGTTTGATGCTGGATGCTACATGCTACCTAGCCATTTATGAAAAAAAATAACTGTATGAATAAGAGGAATATTGCCTTAAGGGTGTCAAAAGATAATGTTGGAGGACTAAGTATAGTTATCCGGTTCACGTCTCTTCAGCTGTGTCAGACAGTTTTTTGATGAAGTTAATCATCCAGAAAAATTCGTGCCACTTTTCCAGTTTTAGAAATGGATAATAAAGCCTTTTACTTCTCTTAGGGAAATTCTGAGGAAGTTAATATGTATACTCTTTTTATGGATTGCGTTCTGGTTTGGGGTTTGGAGTTTAGCTGGAAAAGCTAACACTATTACTTTTTAAAGTATTATATTGCATTACTACTTAACTGGAATTTCATTATATAAATTTTGTCTTTTTATAATAAAAAGACAATTATTTAGTGGCAGTTATCTTGGCAAGGATTAGCTAGCATCCGGCAGTTATGACCTCTGATCCATCTGTTGATGTTCTTCGTGTTTCACTGTTGCAGTCATCACATTTGGGTTGTCTGCTGCAGGTAGCCCTCAGCTGCCCTTAATACCAGAGTCTTTGGATTTCTGCTTTGGATGCTGGCGCTTCTTCCTTGACGTCAGGGGTGTAAAACATGCAGCCGACCCCATTACACCAGTCTTTCTTGCCGTGCAGTGCCTGAAGCAGAAGCAGTTCACAAGTGCTGGTCGGCCGACTCCTGAAATTTTTGTTTTCGAGTTTCAGACCCGAAGCCTTCAAAAAAGCTAAGTACCCCGTTGGGGATCTTTTTTCTTGCTCTAACCAATGTCAGTAAAAGTTAACAATCGTCTTACCTGTGGAAAGCAAATACCTCATAGAGATTTTTATTCCTACTGCATCCCTTGTTTAGGCCCAGACTACGACGTCCCTCATTGTTGGTTTGGTGCCTTGTTCAACACCCGAACTATTCGTCGTCAGTCTATTTTTGCAGCTAATTACTTTCGTACTCGTTCTGTGTACTCTGAAATGGCTTCATCAAGCCATCTGACTACCAATATCCTGAAAAAACGTAAGGATAAAGACATAGACTGCATAGGTCCAAAACCGCCGACGATGCTTCCGTTAAGCTAGTCGCCAGTCCGCCGGTACTCAGTGAGGTGCTTTCGCAGCCCCTGATACCCACTACTTCTGATTCGCAAGCCTCTACTGAGACCCATTGCAGGAAATACCTATGCTTCAGGGCAGGCTCCATGCATCAGTTCTCTGCTCTTCCCTTTGGCTTATCTACTGTGCCCAAGGTATTCACAAAGTGTCTAACTCCAGCCATTGCATTTTGCAGGCAGAGAAATATTCATATTTACCCATAGTTGGACGATTGTCTTATTCAGGCAGAAAGCCAGGACTTGCTATTACAACACCTGGTGTTCGTAAAGAAACTTCTAACCTCTCTTGGGTACACCACCCTCGAAAAGAAATCTCACCAAAGAAATCTCACCTAGTACCCTGTCAACAGATTGTATTCCTGGGAGCAAGCTTGAACACAACTTCCCAGAAGGCATTCCTCACTCCGGAGAAACAAGTTTATTTGACAACCTACTTCAAACTATTGGCCACAAAACCCCAGCTATCTGCAAGGAAAATACTGCAAGCCCTGGGGTTCATGGCCTCTTGCATTTTACTAATTCCATATGCAAGACTGCATATAAGGAAACTCCAGTGGTATCTAAAAAGCCTATGGTGTCAACATTCTCAGGACCTGGAAACAATGATTTCTATCATTCCTTGTATGAAGACAGAGTTCCTTTTGGTGGGCAGAGGCCTACTACCACAACAAGGGACTCCCTTTCACTCTACCCCCTGCCGCCCAAACCCTAACAACAGATGCATCAAACTGTGCATGGGGGGCTCACATGGCATGCATATCAATCAAAAAGAAATGTTAGCTGTACAGAATGCTCTGACAGCCTTCAAAGACTGTATTCTTTGAGGACAACTATTGGTAAAGACAAGACAATACCAGTTATGTGGTGCATAAACAAGCAGGGGGGAACCCACTCGTTCCTTCTCTGCAGACTAGCCATGACTCTGTGGAACACAGCCTTGAGCTACCAGGTACACCTGCAAGCTCAATTCCTGCCAGGCAAAATTAAATTCACTGGCAGACGACCTAAGCAGATATCTCATGGACCCACATGATTGGAAACCAGAACCCAAAATATTCAATCTCTTGAGGAACAAATGGGTGACTCCAGAGGTAGATCTGTTTGCCTCCCCTCAAAACTACCAATTGCACAAATTCTGCACACAAACTCCCCACAGCCAAGCTTGGAAAGTGGATGCCCTGTCCTTCACCTGGGAAAGCCTCTCAGTTTATGCCTTTCCCCCTCTGCCTCTCCTCTTGAAGATCCTACTAAAGATCAAACAGAACAAGCCAAGGACAATACTGATTGCACCAGACTGGCCACACCAGCACTGTACCCCCTCTTGCGCAGTATGACACTACTACAACCATAGCACATGCCGCAGACCCCTCCCCTGCTGTCCCAGCAGGCGGGCCAGATTCTGCACCCTCAGCATCAAACCCTGAATCTTGCAGCCTGGCTAATTCCTTGAGCTCTCCCCTAGCATCCCTCAGTAAGCAGGTACTGGATGTCATTATGGAGGCAAGGAGGCCTAGTACTAGAAAATCCTATGCTGAAAAGTGGAAAAGATACTGTTCCTGGAGCTTAGCTCAGGGGATGGGCACAGTGGTGCCCAGCTTACCTCATATTCTACAGTACTTAACAAAAATGCTCCACAAGAGCCTATCCTTGTCGTCAATTAAAATTCATGCCTCTGCCATTTCGGCACGTTATAATACTGAGCCACCCCTCTTCTCTCACCCCTTGCTAAAGCAATTCCTTAGAGGGGACAAAAATGTAAGACCCCCAGGAGAGCTCCCACTCCAGCCTGGGACCTTAACTTTGTATTGGAAAAGCTCATTCTTCCCCCCTTTGAACCAGCTGCTACAGCAGAGTTGAAATTCCTTTCTTGGAAAACAGCCTTCCTTCTAGCCATTACTTCAGCTAGAAAAGTGTCTGAATTACAGGCCCTCATGGCAGTGGAACCCTTCATTATCTTCCATGTGGACAGGGTTTTCCGCAGGACTAATCCTTCCTTTATGCCCAAGGTGGTGTCTTCTGTGGCCCTAAATCAGTCCATTCATTTGCCTACTTTTTTCCCTAATCCACAAAACAAAGGGGAATGAATACTGCACCAGCTGGACATGCACAGACTACTTAGGCTTAGTCCTGTCCAAATAGAATCTATCAGAAAATCTGAACAGCTGCTAGTTAGCTTTGCTGCAAGGGCAGAGGGGAAGGCTATTTCAAAGCAAACCATTTCCAAATGGATAGCCCATTGCATCCATTTCTGCTACAAGCACCATGAAAAACCTACTCCACAGGGGATAAGATCACATTCAAGCAGGGCTGCATCTACCTTTGCAGCATTTCTGAGAGGGGCCCCTACAAGGGACATCCTAGAAGCTGCTACCTGGAGCTCTGTACTACCTTCACCAAGCATTACCACTTGCCTATCTTTTCTAAATCCAGAGATGAATTTGCCGCTGCAGTCTTGCAGGGATTAATAGCTGCCCCTAATGCTCTTTAACTTCCTCCTCCCTTCCCTAGCTTTGGGAATCAACCCAAATGTGATGACTGCAACAGTGAAACATGAAGAACATAGTACAGTTGGGTACACTTACCATAAATGTAGATGTTTGAATGTATTCACTGTTGCAGTCCTGGTTACCCTCCCTCCAGCCCCCTGACTTCTCTTGCCTCTATCTTTCCTTCTTGTTTGGCATATGTTATATCATGTGTATTTGCTTTTTGCTGGGGGTGTGCCGTACCATATAATAGCTTCCTGTTGCGGGGGCACCTGACATCTGGGGCAAGAAAAACTGATGTAATGGCATTGGCTGCATGTTTTATACCCCTGACAACCTGACGTCAAGGAAGAAGTGACAGCATCCGATGCAGAAATCCGAAGACTCTGGTATTCAGGGTGGCTGACTGCTACCTGCAGGCAGATAACCCAAATGTGATGACTGCAACAGTGAATACACTCGAATATCTACATTTATGGTAAGCGTACACAACTGCGCTTTTTCTGTTTAGGTAAGGAATATCTAGAGTGTAACATTACTGACTTTGTAATTTGTTCAAATTCTAGATGTTTTTTTTTTTTTAGATTTACTAATAGTAGAGAGCATCTTATTCAGACTTTTGTGGGTGCACACCTGTTGCAGTTATACATAGTTTTCAAAGCTATTTCCATGAGTACACATTCTTGGGTATTCATGAAAGGGACAGCTTGCTCCAAAAAGACCCTGCTCCCAAGGTGTGGTATTTTGCAGTTCAGAAACATGTTTATTGCAATGAGGAAAAATATCATAATCTTTGCATGTCTCTGAATTACACTTAACTACTGCAAAGTGCAGATCAGGTAGTTAAATGCTGCAGTAGCATCATGTGGGCATATGCATTCCTCCTCAGTTACTCTTTCCGTCTCTGTCGCACACACACACACACACACACACACACACACACGCACACACACCCTGAACCTGTCCCTGAGTTGTCTACCCTTCCCTAATCTAGTGGTTCTCCTCACTCCCCGATCTCCATATTGCTTTACATTCCTGTAAGTCATGTTCACTACTGCAACATTTTGGGGCTGGCTGTGCTGAGCTACACATTCAAGATATTTACTGTATTGCTGAGCTCATAGATGCCTTCTTGGAGGTGATTCTGGGAGAGAGAGAGAGCACATGGCTAATTAGCATATGCCATTTGCCCACCCCAGACTGCCTCATTAGCATTCAGCATGGCCATGGAACCAGCCCTACACAGTGCTGCATGTATGCTAAAGTACCATGTTAAGGCTGTCTCTAAATTCAGAAAGGTTACAGCAACACGCACATATGGTGTACACATCACAAAAACTTTTATGAATTCCCTCCCCCATTATTTCCTTTCTTCTCTCTCCTTTTTTTTTGATCCTCTCAGACCTCATCTGCACTGGCTTGGCTCCTAGTGGCCATTGTCCACACCGGTTATTCTCCTACCCACCCAGATTTACTCTGGTATTGCTCGGGCTGGTCATGGATCCTAAGGGCATCCCATGGCTTTGAATGTCTGTGCTTCTGTTAGGGTTTTTGTTTTTTTATGCCATATCCACTGCCTTCCCCACCCCTTTGCTCATTGATGTCCATCTGGGGGCACCTCCTCTCTTTGCACCATGCTTCCTCTTAGTGGGCATATAAAGAGTGCTGTTTCACCCAGTACAAGCATGCTCATCTCTTTGCTGCCATTCCATCAGTTGCCTGAGTCATTAATGAAACCCAGGTTGGCTGGGCTGTAGTCAGGGCTTTATCCCTGTACACCACTGGAGTGGCTTAATTTATTTTTTTCTTATATAAAATTTTGACATCGGATCTTCTGCAGGAGTCGTTTGGAAGGTATGAGTACCTTTTATATTTAATTTCAAGACATTCTTTGCATTAAGTTATACTTGGATTAAAAAAGAAATTGAGAAGAGACCCCCCCCCCACTTAAATGTGTTGTTGCTAAATGATACAGTGCCTAAGCACCTATTATTGTTTATGTATGACATGGAGTCTATAGGCTGTTTTTTGATTTTACAGTAGTGTATTTTTATGTATTTGTATATACATTTGTGTGTGTGTACATAATATGATGATATATATGGATGACTCTCTCTGTGTGCGCACTAGTGTGTGTGTGTGTGTGTGTGTGTGTGTGTGTGTGTGTGTGTGTGTGTATATAATGTATGCGGGTCTACTTTGTTTCGTTGAATCTCGTTTCACTGAATCTCATTTCACTGAACTGCAGTTAGTATATCTGGCACTGTGTTGAGTATTGTAAGTTAAGTAAAAGGTATATGTCCTTTTCCCCACTGTAGTGCAATTCTGTAGTTAGTATATATAGTTAGGGGGGTGTCGGGCCCCTCACCATGTTTGTTTTATATTGTATTTTACTCAAAACTTCAAAATTTTAAACAATATACATGCATAGTTGCAACAACAATGACTAACTCTCTCCAGAAGACAATATGTACTCAAACTAAGTGGAGGGGGCTATGCCCCCACACCCCCTTAACTATATAGACTAACTCCAGGATCGCACTACAGTAGGGAAAAGGGCATATACCTTTTACTTGCCTCACAGTACTCTACACAGTGCCATATATTCTAACTGCAGTTCACTGAAATGAGTTTTCAGTAATTTGAGTTTTCAGTGAAGTGGTCGGGGTGAAATGAAATCCAGTGAAATGAGATTCAAAGAAACAAAGTAGACCCATGTGTGTATATATATATATATATATATATATATATATATATATATATATATATATATATATATATATAAAGTATTTGCCCCTTTCCTGATTTGTTATTTTTTTGCATGGTTGTCACACTTAAACGTTTCAGATCATCAAACAAATGTAAGTATTGGACAAAGATAACCCAAGTAAACACAAAATGCAGTTTTTAAGTGATGATTTTATTTATTAAGGGAAAAAACTATCCAAACCTACATGCCCTATGTGAAAAAGTAATTGCTTTCCTTATGAAGTCATGAAGTAACTTAATCACATTTTTGGGAAAGCTGAGTTCAATTTCACTAGCCACACCCAGGCCTGATTACTGCCAGACCTGTTGAATCAAGAGATTACTTAAATAGAACCTGTCAAACAAAGTGAAGCAGGCCAAAAGATCCCAAAAAGGAAGACATCATGCCGCGATCTAAAGAAATTTGTGTTTCATTGTTGCAGTCATGTCAGTCGGCCTGATTATCAAAGTCTTGCGTCCTGCGTTGGATGCTGTCTCATTTTCCATGACATCAGGTAGTCGGGGGTATAAAGCATGCAGACGACGCCATTACATCAGTCTTTCTTGCCATGCGGTGCCCAAAGCAGAAACCGTTCGCAAGTGCCGGTTGGCAGACTCCTGAAATTTTCATTTTCGAGTTTCAGAACCGAAGTCTTCAACTAAGCTAAGTACCCCGTTGGGGAACCTTTTTCTTGCTCTAAACCAATGTCAGTAAAAGTTAACAGTTGTATTTCTTTTGGAAAGCAAATACCTCCTAAAGATTTTCATTCGTACTGCATTCCTTGCTTAGGCCCAGACCACGACATACCTCGCTGTCAGTTTTGTGTCTTATTCAACCCTTGAAGTATTCATCATCTGTTTATTTACGCTTATAAATATTTTGGTACTCGGTTCAATTATCCAGAAATGGCTTCAGTAAGCCACCCAACTACCGACATTCCGAAAAAACGCAAAGATAAAGACAGACAGATCGCATAGGTCCAAAGCTGCCGACGACACTTCTCCTAAGCTAGTTGCCAGTTTGCCAGTACTCAGTGAGGCGCTTTTGCAGCCCCTGATACTCGCTGCTTCAGATTCACAGGCCTCTACTGAGACCCATTCGGAGTCCGGTATGCCGCGAGATGCTTCTTCGACTGTGGAACCTGTGGATGTCTCTATCTTGGATGGGTCTGGAGCTGCTGTGCAGGCACCGGCTTCTGAGGGTGTATTCAGGCCTACTGAGTTGCATATAAAACTGATGCCATCTTCTTCAAGGCCTAAAACTCGATCCATGCCTAGAAAACTGATGCCCAGACTGCATGGTCAGGCCCCTATGCCTAAAAACTGGGTGAAGACCTTATTACTCTAATCAGGGGAAGCCACCCTTCCCCCTCTAAGAGACCTAGGACTGATTTCCCTTCTGATTCTTTTGATCAGGACTCTGAAATTTCTGTTTCCTCTGATGACCAGGATTTACCCGTATCTACCTATGAGGATTCTGATGCAGAGGACTCCATTCCCTCTGCTTCCCTTCCAGAGGATTTCTCTTTTGGTGAAACCTTGCATACTCTTAAGGAGCATTTTCGCTGAGAGAGCCAGAATTACCCTTACTCCAAAAAGAGGCTTAGGGATTTCTTACTCCTGCCCCAACACATGTCTTTGGCCATCCCTCCGGTACTGGACATTGTGGATGATGCCTTCTCGGAATCTAGTGTGGCCCATGACTGTTGACCTCCTGCTCCCTGAAAACCTGATAGGTATTACAGGGTCTCTGACTCTCACAAGTTCCTTTCTAAAAATTCTACTGCGGATCCTGAGACTATTTCACAGGGACCCAAGGGCATTAAGGCTACTACTGCCAAAAATCCTCCCCCCTCTGATAGAGATTCCAGGGCGCTTGAGATATGGGGTAAGAAGGTATACACTTCTGCAGCCTTGGCCATTAGGGCCTTAAACTGCCAGTTTCATATGTTGAAGTACCAGCAGCATATTATTGGATTGCTTAAACAGAAAATGATGTTGATTCCTGACTGTGGTGAAAATAAAGATTTACAGGATTTAATGCATTCTGCTGAACAAGTTGGAAAACATACTTTGCAATGTGGTTTTGATTCATTAGAGGCATCTTGCAGGGCTGCTGTCACTGGGTCTGTACTTAGAAGGCATGCTTGGCTTAAGGAGCAATCTTTGCCAGATCATGTTAAAGCTACATTGCTGGATGCTCCCTTAAACCAAGACTGCCTGTTTGGCAACAAAGCAGAAGTAGTACTTAAAATGATGGAGGAAAAAGCTAAATCTATGCAAACTGTTAAAAGATTTCCTGCAAGTACAGCCTCCCAGATTTAGTAGGCATTGGCCCTCTAAGAATTGGTCCTTTCCTGCTTCTTCCAGGCCTTCTCAGTCCAAACCCAGAACCAGCAGAACATCCAGGTTTCAGTCCCAAGGTACTCACAGGACTAAGCAGTGGGGGGCTCCCACTTCCAAAGCAGGGAGTAGTAAGACTCCCCTATGGTAAACTGTCTCAATGACGTAACTTTAAATCTTCCATGCCCGGCACAACTGACTGGTCCTTTGGGGGAAAGATTGCCCTGCAGGCAAAATATTGGGAATTCATTACCCAGGTACCCAGGACAAATGGGTTTTAAATATAGTTTCCCAAGGATACAGATTCCACTTCCACTCCTTACCAACCCCAAATGGGTAGCCAAATCTACCCCCAAATCAGTGGGCAGAGGCTCAAAAGCAAATTCTCTCTCTTGTAAGCATCAGGGCTATTCAGTCTGTCCCAGAAGAAGAATGGGGAGAAGGTTTCAACTCCAGACCTTTTCTGGTACCCAGAAAGGACAATTCCTGGCGTCCTATCCTGGACCTGTCTATCCTAAACACATTTTTGGTGATCCCAAAATTCAAGTTGCTAACTCTTCATCAGCTGCTTCCTATGCTAGGCAAAGATGCCTGGTAGGCAACACTGGATTTAAAGGAAGCCTACCTGCACATCCCAATAAGGGAAACTTGTAGAAGATACCTACTCTTCAAAGCAGGCTACATGCAATATGAGATGTTCTTTGTGTTTCACTGTTGCAGTCATCACATTTGGGTTATCTGCTTGCAGTAGCCCTCAGTCGGCCTGATTATCAAAGTCTTGGGTCCTGCATCGATTGCTGTCTCATCTTCCATGACATCAGGTAGTCAGGGGTATAAAGCATGCAGCCAATGTGGTGCCCGAAGCAGAAGCAGTTCACAAGTGCCGGTCAGCTGACTCCTGAAATTTTCGTTTTCGAGTTTCAGAACCGAAGTCTTCAACTAAGCTAAGTACCCAGTTGGGAAAACGTTTTCTTGCTCTAAACCGATGTCAGTACTATCTTTCGGCTTTTCCCGGTTAGGGGTCGCCACAGCGGAACTCTGGTCTGATAATGATTGGCAGTAGATTTTTTATGTGCTGGCTTGCCGGGCCTAACACACAGCCTTCAATGAAGGAACGATCATTCACGTATGTCGACACACAGAAGATGCTCTAACTGAGAATCGAATGTGCAACGTCTAACTGTGAGGCGACAATGCATAAAAGTCAATAATTGTATTTCTTGTGGAAAGCAAATACCTCATAAAGATATTCATTCGTACTGCATTCCTTGCTTAGGCCCTGATCATGACTTACCTCGCTGTCGGCTTTGTGCCTTATTTAAACAACGAACTATTCATCATCTGTTTATTTACGCTTCTAAATATTTTGGTACTCTGTTCAATTATCCAGATATGGCTTTGGTAAGCCACCCAACTACCAACATTCTGAAAAAGCGCAAAGATAAAGACAGAGACAGACTGCATAAGTCCAAAGCTGCCAACGCTTCTCCTAAGCTAGTCGCTACTTCACCGGTATGCAGTGAAGTGCTTTCGCAGCCCCTGATACCCTCTACTTCAGATTTGCAGGCCTCTACTGAGACCCATTCGGAGTCCGGTATGCTGCGAGATGCTTCAACTGTGGAACCTGTAGATGTCTCTACTTTGGATGGGTCCGGAGCCGCTGTGCAGGCACCGGCTTCTGAGGGTGTATTCAGGCCTACTGACTTGCATATTAAACCAACGCCATCTTCTTCTTCAAGGCCTAAAACTTGATCCATGTCTAGAAAACCGACGCCCAGACCGCATGGTCAGGCCTGTATGCCTAAAAACCAAATGATAAGAATGGCTGAAGACCTTATTACTCTAATCAGGGGAAGCCACCCTTCCCCCTCTAACAGTCCTAGGACTGAGTTTCCTTATGATTCTTCTGATCAGGACTATGAAATTTCTGTTTCCTCTGATGACCAGAATTTACCCTTATCTACCTATGAGGATTCTGATGCAGAGGACTCTATTTCTTCTGCTTCCCCTCCAGAGGATTTCTCTTTTGGTGAAACCTTGCATACTCTTAGGGAGCATTTTCACTGGGAAAGCCAGGATTACTCTGACTCTAAAAAGTGGCTAAGGGATTTCTTACTCCTGCCCCAACACAAGCCTTTAGCTATCCCCCCTGTACTGGACATTGCTGATGATGTCTTTTCGGAATCTAGCTTGGCCCCTGACTCTTTACCTTCTGCTCCCAGAAAACCTGATAGATATTACAGGGTTCCTGACTCTCACAAGTTCCTCTTTAAATATCCTACTGCGGATCCTGAGACCATTTCACAGGGACCCAAGGGCATTAAGGATACTACTGCCAAAAATCCTACCCCCTCTGATAGAGATTCCGGGACGCTGGATAGATGGGGGTAAGAATGTATACACTTCTGCTACCTTGGCTATTAGGGCCTTAAACTGCCAGTTTCATATGTTAAAGTGTCAGCAGCATATTATTGGATTGCTTAAACAGAAAATGATGTTGACTCCTGACTGTGCTGAAAATAAAGATTTACAGGATTTAATGCATTCTGCTGAACAAGTTGGGAAACATACTTTGCAATGTGGTTTTGATTGACTAGAGGCATCTAGCAGGGCTGCTGTCACTGGGTCTGTACTTAGAAGGTATGCTTGGCTTAAGGAGCAATCTTTGCCAGATCATGTTAAAGCTAAATTGCTGGATTCTCCCTTAAGCCAAGACCACCTGTTTGGCAACAAAGCAGAAGTAGTACTTAAAAAGATGGAGGAAAAAGTTAAATCTATGCAAACTGTTTAAGTTTTCCTGCAAGTACACCCTCCCAGATTTAGTAGGCATTGGCCTTCTAAAAATTGGTCCTTTCCTGCCTTTTCCAGGCCTTCTCAGTCCAAACCCAGAACCAGCAGAGCATCCAGGCTTCAGTCCCAAGGTACTCACAGAACCAAGCAGTGAAGGACTCCCACTTCCAAAGCAGGGAGTGGTAAGACTCCCCCCTATGGTAAACTGTCTCAATGACTTAACTTTAAACCTTCCATGCCCGGCACAACTGACTGGTCCTTTAGGGGGAAAGATTGCCCTGCAGGCAAAAAATTGGGAATTCATTACCTAGGACAAATGGGTTTGAAATTTAGTTTCCCAAGGATGCAGATTCCACTTCCACTCCTTACCAACCTCAAAACGGTTGGCCAGATCTACCCCCAAATCAGTGGGCAGAGGCTCAAAAGCAAATTCTCTCTTAAGCATCAGGGCTATTCAACCTGTTCCAGAAGAGGAAAGGGGAGAAGGTTTCTACTCTACTTTTCCTGGTGCCCCGAAAAGACAGCTCCTGGCGTCCTATTCTGGACCTCTCTATCCTAAACACATTTTTGATGATCCTAAATTTCAAGATGCTAACTCTTCACCAGCTGCTTTCTATTCTAGGCAAGGATGCCTGGTTGGCAACACTGGATTTAAAGGAAGCCTACCTGCACATCCCAATAAGGGAATCTTGCAGAAGATACCTACGCTTCAAAGCAGGCTACATGCACTGTCAGTTCTCTGCACTGCCCTTTGACTTATCTACTGTGCCCAGGGTATTCACAAAGTGCCTAGCTCCAGTCATTGTATTTTGCAGGCAAAGAAATATCCAAATATATCTATACCTGGATGATTGTTTAATTCAGGGAGAAAGCCAGGACATACTATTGAATCATCTAGCGTTTGTACAGAAACTGCTAACTTCTCCGGGGTACACCATAAACGAAAAGAAATCACATCTTGTACCCTGCGAACAAATTGTATTCCTGGGAGCAAGCTTGAACACAACTTCCCAGATGACTTTCCCCATGCCAGAGAAACAAGTTTATTTGACAGCCTACTTCAAACTACTGGCCACAAAGATCCAGCTATCTGCAAGAAAAATACTGCAAGCCCAGGGGTTCATGGCCTCCTGCATTCTCCTAATTCCATATGCAAGACTGCATATGAGGAAACTACAGTGGTATCTAAAAAACCTATGGTGTCAACATTCTCAGGATCTAGAAGCAATGATTCCTGTCCTACCTTGTCTACAGATAGAGTTCCTTTGGTGGGCAGAGGCCTGCCACCAAAACAATGGACTGCCATTCACTCTACCCCCTGCCGCCCATACCTTAACAGACGCATCAGACTATGCATGGGCGGGCTCACTTGGCAGGGAAGTGCATTCAG
The DNA here is from genome assembly GCF_019279795.1 of Protopterus annectens. Taxonomy (NCBI): domain Eukaryota; kingdom Metazoa; phylum Chordata; order Ceratodontiformes; family Protopteridae; genus Protopterus; species Protopterus annectens. The sequence continues at coordinate 658,887,436 of NC_056730.1, forward strand.
GGCAAATGGACCCCAAGTCATATGCACCTGCATATCAATCATAAAGAAATGTTAGCTGTACAGAATGCTCTGACAGCCTTCAAGGACCACTTTCTTCTAGGGCAGTTAATGGTAAAGACGGACAATACCACTGTTATGTGGTACATAAGCAGGGGGGAACCCACTCATATCCTCTCTGCAGACTAGCCATGGCTCTGTGGAACACCGCCTTGAGCTACCAAGTGCACCTACAGACTCAATTCCTGCCAGGAAAGCTAAATACACTGGCAGATGAACTAAGCAGAAATCTCATGGGCCCACACAGGTGGAAACTGGAACCAAAGATATTCAACATGTTGAAAAACAAATGGGGAGCCCAGATATAGACCTGTTTGCCTCCCCCAGAACTACCAATTGGAAAAATTCTGCACATGGACTCTCCACAAACAAGCTTGGAAAGTGGATGCCCTGTCCTTCACGTGGAAAAACCAGTTTATGCCTTCCCCCTCTGCTTCTCCTCTCCAAGGTACTACTAAAGATCAAACAGGACAAACCAAGGACGATGCTGATTGCACCAGACTGGCCACGCCAACACTGGTACCCCCTTTTTCACATTGTGTCACTGCTGGCACCATGGCACCTGCCTCAGACCCCTGCCCTGCTGTCCCAGTGGGAGGGCCAGATTCTGCACCCACAGCTTTAAACTCTGAACTTGGCAGCCTGGCTAATTACCTGATCTCTCCGTTACCATCCCTCAGTAAGCAAGTGTTGGATGTCATTCTGGAGGCAAGGAGGCCTAGTACTAGAAAATCCGATGCTGAAAAATGGAAAAGATTCTGTTCTTGGAACCAAACTCAGGGGATGGGCACAGCAGCGCCCAATTTACCTCAGATTCTTCAATACTTAACTGAGATGCTTCGCAAGGGTCTTTCCTTTTCCTCCATCAAAATTCCATGCCTCAGCCATTTCAGCTCATTACAACACAGAACCATCCCACTTCTCTCATTCACTGCTGAAGCAGTTCCTCAGAGGGGCCAAAAACTTGACCACCCAGGAGAGCCCCTGCTCCAGCCTGGGACCTTAACTTTGTATTGGAAAAGCTCACTTTACCTCCCTTTGAGCCAGCTGCAAATGCAGAGTTGAAATTCCTTTCTTGGAAAACAGCCTTCCTTCTAGCCTTCACTTTTGCAAGAAGGGTGTGTGAATTACAGGCTCTCATGGCAGTGGAGCCTTTCATCATCTTTCATGCGGACAGGGTGTCCCTCAGGACCAATCCCGCCTTCATGCCCAAGGTGGTATCCAGTGTGGCCCTTAATCAGTCCATTCATTTGCAAACCTTCTCTTCTAATCCACAGAAAAAAGGGGAACGAGTACTGCACTCCTTAGATGTGCACATACAACTTAGATTTTATTTGGACAGGACTAAACCTCTCAGGAAATCTGAACAGCTATTTGTTGCATTTGCTGCAGGGGCAGTGGGAAAGGCCATTTCAAAGCAAAACATTTCTAAATGGGTAGTCCATTGCATTAATTTCTGCTATAAGCACCATGGAAAACCTACCCCACAGGGGATAAGACCACATTCAACCAGGCCTGCATCTACCTCTACAGCCTTTCTCAGAGGTGTCCCTACCAGGGACATCCTAGAAGCTGCTGCCTGGAGTCCTGTACATACCTTCACCAAGCATTACCATTTGCCAATTTTCTCTAAATCCAGAGCTGGTTTTGCCACTGCAGTCTTGCAGGGCCTTATAGCTGGTCCTAATGCTATCTAATTTCCTTCTCCCATCCTTAGCTTTGGAAATCTACCCAAATAAGATGACTGCAACAGTGAAACACGAAGAACATAGTACAGTTGTGTACACTTACCATAAATGTAGATGTTCGAGTGTATTCACTGTTGCAGTCCTAGTTACCCTCCCTCCAGCCCCCCTGACTTCTATTGGCTATACCTCTTTTCTTGCTTACTATGCTTAAAGCTTTTTGGTGTGTTTGCTTTTTTGTTGGAGGTGTAACCTTGTATATATAATTGCTTCCCATTATGGGGGCACCTGATATCTGGGGCAAGAAAAACTGATGTAATGGCATTGGCTGCATGCTTTATACCCCTGATTACCTGACATAATGGAAGATGAGACAGCATCCGAAGCGGGACCCAAGACTTTGGTAATCAGGCTGACTGAGGGATACTGCAAGCAGATAACCCATATGTGATGACTGCAACAGTGAATACACTCGAACATCTACATTTATGGTAAGTGTACACAACTGTACTTTCTTTTCTAGCCATCTTTTACAAGAGCCTGAGCTACTATTTAAACTTGGGCTGCCTGCACTGTAGTTATGACTTTAGAGCTATGTGCCACAGAGCTAACTTCAGTCTTTCAGCAGTCTTAGCCCAGGACAAGAAAGTGAGACTTCCCAGGAAGCTTTTATGAAAGTTATGAAACCTGTGCTCCAAGTAATACGATTTATTGTTTTTACCTTGAAGGGGGAATCTCATTGCTTGTATTTGGTATTCCTAAGCAACTTCTTAGGAGACAAGTCAGAGTCTTGACTATGTGATACCTTAAACCTCCTGTAGTGGAGGTCCATGGGATATATGCAGATGATCTCTTAAGAACATACCAATATTTCAACGGAATGTCTTCTCAGTGCCCATGACTTTTTAAAGTGTTTATGGATACTTTCAGGCCAGTAAAGCTAAACCCCCAAAGCTGTACACATCAATGTTTCAGTCATTTTTTTTTTTACCTTATTAGTACAGCATAAGTGGATTGTTTTGCTATACTTAAGAAACACAAAGGTAAAAATCAAGGCTGTATCCACAAACATTAGGGTGCCTGCAAACTATCCCAAATAACATCCAAACCAATGGGTAATAAGGCCACACAGACAGACCATTCTGTAAAAACTGCAAGAAATACCCAGCCAGTCCTGAGCCTTTGTTGTGTAATACCTTAAACTCCTGTAGCGGAGGCCCATGGAATGTATGCAGATAACCCTTTGAGTACATACCACTGTTTCAGGTGAATGGATTCTTAATGGCCATGACTTTGTTTACTTTTTAAGTCTTTATGGATACTTTCAGGCCATTAAAGCCAAAAAGGATATTTTGTAGGCACCCTAATGTAAAATTGGCACAAGAATTCTTCTCATTTGGATAATTGTTGGAAGACCATGACCATTAAGATGCATCACAACCTGACACAAGTAATTTTGGTTTTGGCCTGCTGCAAAAGCTGTCGAGAATATTTGTTGTTGTTTTTCAACCAATTGAAAGTTTGTAGAAAAGCATAAATAAGGGTATACTTACAGTCCTATAATTCAGTTTGTTAATGTCAAGAAGTACAGTAGAATAGCCCAGTTAAATATCATCTATGCAGAACAGTTGAAAAGTGTATATGTGATGATGTAAGGTAGTGCCAGTTATGCCAGAGGGAGTAGGGCAGTGCATATGTGACATATGCCAGTGTAGCTAGCTGGCATTCTGTAAAGAATTGTATGCCCTTTGAATATCATATTGATTTGTACAAATGATTGTATTAAAAATATATTTGTAAATTTGCTTGTGTTAGAAAAAAATATATCAAAAGTGGGTCCTGCTGGACAGAAAAGAAACATACATGTATGTCAGACTGTATTGTTAGAACTTATTAAATGTATATATTTTAACAGAGGATGCTGGAAGGGAAGGGGTTAACCTCAGCCTAGCTGACCTTAAGAAGAATAGCCTAAAATTAAATTACTTGGTTTAGGCCATAAAGATTTTATCTGACAGGTCTGAATGCAGCCAGAGGCATAATGTCTGTGAAAAGCTGGGACTAGAGTCCTACTCTCTCTTTTGTCCTTAGTGGTGAACTAATTGCTACCCTGGGGTGCCAGAAAATGGCTTGATAGTCTCTGCAGGAAGGGTGGACGTGCTGGAATTGTTTTGTAGCTTCCCAATACTGTATTAAGCCTTAGCAGAGTTTTTTGTGTGTATTGTGACATATGTGTGCCAAATCCTGGCTCAGTTGCTAGTGAGGGGGGTAGTGTGTGAACCACAAAGTCAGGTTACCAGATGTGATGTCATTCTGTAGCCAGCACTGAAGTTGTATTTGAATACTAGTGGGAGATGTGATAGATGCACTCTGTCTTGGACCTGGGCAACAAACACACTCATCCACCTTCATTTTGCCTTACTTTGATAAGTAACTAGGGAACAGTAATTCTTCAGTCAGTTAGAAAATATGGTGAGATTGGCTAAATATTGTTTTTGTGAGTCTAAGTCTTTCCAACTGTGTTGTTTTTTTTTTTTTTATATTTCCTGTGAATTGAAACTCTGGTGTTTATTATAAATAGATATTCTATATTTTCATGTTTTCTATTTTATTATTTATTATTAAATGTATGTATACCTTTCCTTGTGGCTGGTCTCTTAGAAAATATTCAACCTTTTGAGAGCAATTGCATTTATTTAGTGGCACTGTGGCTCCCCATTCCTGAAAATCTTGCTGTTTGGTCAAACATTACCATTTATATAAGTATTAATTTTATCGAGAGTAATTGGGTACCCTAGTAAGAGCCTTGGAGTAGCTGGTTTTGTGTGTTCTGGTGGCAGTGTTTCTACTGTATAGTCTGGGTGGAGGTGGCAAAGCAGGTAAGCTGTGCCAGTCTTTCCAAGGTGTGTGTGTGTGTGTGTGTGTGTGTGTGTGTGTGTGTGTGTGTGTGTGTGTGTGTGTCAGTTACTTTGAACAGAAACAATGAGAGCACTGATTTCACAGAGAGAGTGGTGTAGGACTTGGCTTGGAACACCCAGCTAAGGACTCAACTCTATAGCTATGTCAGTGGGATCTTGTGTGGGGCCTGGAGAGAGAGCCTAGCCCCAGGACTGGAGTATGCATTCCCTGTGTGCTCTTAAGGGAAATTGAACTTGATGCAGAGAGCTGCATCTGAAAATACTGTGTGTCTATTTTTTTTTTTTCTCCATGAACGTTCCTCAAGTGGTGAGGATTGAGGCAGTATATCCCAAACTTAAGTATTGGGACAAGTATGAAATTGAGCAAGTAGTAAGACAGTACCAGTATATAATGTAATAAGATTAATCTTTCTGAATGGTTGTCACTAATTCTGGCATATTTGAGCATAACTGCATAGTCAAGGTTTTAGGTACTGTTCTTTGATACTGACTGAATAACCTGTAGATAAGCAGTACTAAGCTTAGTGGCTTCTCATATATGCCCTTTTAAGCAGGAACCAGTGGCTGATGCTGCAGTGCAACAACAGATATTGTTTATATTGATCCATTTTCCAATCATCAGTACTTTAATACAAACTGAAACCAAGCAGAACCTATAAAGGATTTTGTTTGGAGGTGTTGAATGCTTTTGATAAACCAGAATTCTGAATTTTAATCATGATCATTCATGCTATGTGAGTATTTTAAGGTGCAGCTGTCCTATCAACTCTCTGTAGTATTTAAACTCTGCCCAAGTTTTGTGAAGTAAAATGCACAGTAGCATAGTCGTTACCATTTCTACCTCACAGCACTTAGCTCTCCGTTTGTAGTGTGCTTGTTATCTCTCCAGCCACATGGGCTTCTTCCTGGTACTTCATTTTCCTGATGCATCTCCAGGAGATGCTGTAGCTAAACTTGTGATCTTCAGAATTGTTCTTTTGTGTGTGTGCATACATATGTGAGCACGAGCGAGTGTGTATGTGCAGTCAGGATGAGTTTCTTTGTCTTTTGTTCACTCAGTGCAGGACGGGCTGTAGCTCCCCTGCAACCCTGCTGTTGATTGAGTAGATGAATGAAAGAAGAACTGCTCACTGAACTTGTGGTACAGAATTAGTAAACCACAGCAACAGCCAAACAGATATTTAACTCTTCTAACTCTGACTTGCCATCTCTGTCCAACCCGATCTCCTGGTACACCCCTCCCCGTTCCCTGCGCAGCTCCAATAAACACTTACAAGTCTATAGACCCAATAAGAACATAGGTAAAATACTCTATAGATACTCCATTTCCCTTATCTGGAATGATCTTCCACTCCAAATCAGAAGCCATAATTCCCTTTTTAACTTCAAACATGACCTGATACTGTATCTCCATAACAACCCTATATGTACCTGCAACCACCCTACTTAACCCCTCCCTCTCCCTATACCCAGTTTACCACTAAGTCTGATCTAGAAGACCTTTCCTATTTCTATAACTTACTATATCTATATGCTGTCCCTTCTACACCTTCCTTCTAGATCACTACATCCCTCCACTACTACTTTCCTCTTCCTCTGAGTTGAGGCCCCTTGTACATACACGTTTCTCTATTTTTTTTGCTCCTGCACTCGTTTCATCCCCAGATCTGAGGCCCCCTGCACATACACAATTTCTCGTTCTAGCCACTAGTCTAATAATGCCATATTATTTTTAAATGATTACCTATAACCTTAATTCCTTTACTGCATACCTCTTGGATTTATTATCATTGTTTTTCCTTTTACAACCTTATTATTATATTTTTGTATATAGCTATGTTTAATTCCATGGAGTACATTATTTTTTTTTCTTATCCATTGTATTTATGACATTGTTTTTCTCTGTATTATTGTAAACTTGTCTCTACTTGTATGTCTATTTGGGGCTTTTCCCCTCGGGTCTCCACTGAAAAAGGGTAAATTCTTACCCAGCTGGACCAACCCCGTTAACAAATGCAAAACAAAAATAAATAAAATAACTAATTGCTGAGCTCAACAAGCAGTGTGTGTGGGAGAGTGTGAATGTGTGCGTGCATGTGAGAGTGGGACCGAATGTGTGTGCATGAGATCATGCATGCATGGAAGAATGAGAGCATGCATGTGAGTCAGAGCATGCGTGAGAGTGCATGCGTGTGAGAGAATGTGTGTGTGCGTGTGAGAGTGGGAGAGAATGTGTGTGCATGTGAGAGTGGGAGAGAATGTGTGTGCGTGTGCGAGAGTGGGAGAGAATGTGTGTGCGTGTGCGAGAGTGGGAGAGAATGTGTGTGCGTGTGCGAGAGTGGGAGAGAATGTGCTTGCGAGAGTGGGAGAGAATGTGTGTGCGTGTGCGAGAGTGGGAGAGAATGTGTATGCGAGAGTGGGAGAGAATGTGTGTGCGTGTGCGAGAGTGGGAGAGAATGTGTGTGCCTGTGCGAGAGTGGGAGAGAATGTGTGTGCGTGTGGGAGAGAATGTGCTTGAGAGTGGGAGAGAATGTGTGCATGTGCGAGAGTGGGAGAGAATGTGCTTGCAGAGTGGGAGAGAATGTGTGTGCGAGAGTGGGAGAGAATGTGTGTGCGTGTGCGAGAGTGGGAGAGAATGCGTGTGCGAGAGTGGGAGAGAATGTGTGTGCATGTGCGAGAGTGGGAGAGAATGTGTGCGAGAGTGGGAGAGAATGTGTGTGCGAGAGTGGGAGAGAGTGTGTGTGTGTGTATGTGTGTGTGTGTGTGTGTGTGTGTGTGTGTGTGTGTGAGAGAGTGGGAGAGAATGCGTGCGTGTGGGAGGGAATGTGTGCATGCGAGAGCATGGGAGAGTGAGAACATGCGTGCATGGGAGAGTGAGAGCATGCATGTGAGAGTTTGCACGTGCGAGAGTGAGAGAGTATGAGAGAGGGAGTGCACGTGCGTGAGAGGGAGTCTGTGTGTGTGGGTGCATCTGTGTGTGTGCATGGGTGCTTGCGAGTGTGCGCATGCCAGAGTGAGTATGGTCATGTCATAGTGAGCGTGTTTATTCTTAAATGAATACAATGCCCTGAGGGAATTTGTTGTAGCTTTGACAGGGAGAATCTGTAGTAGCTTCTTCTCATCTCAAATCCATCCAATCCATGGCCCAGTCACACCATCTCATCAAATTCATTTCATAATGATGTGTGTTTCTTCAGAGAAGCATGTTTTATTTGAGCTGTTGAAATACTTCAGACTGGGGTATACCATACCTTGTTTGTATCTGGAAAAGACTGTAAATATGAAAGTCAATGTTTTGTATATTTTTAAATATATTTTCCTGAAGTTGGTGGGAAGGTAGCCTGTCTGTATTTGTTCAGGTGACTTTACTAGAGCTGCATTTAACACTAAAAAAGCACCAAACCAGGCATGTCCAAGGGTCAGCTTCCGGTGATTTTCTCCTGTCCACCTGGTGAATCCGGGCATACTGGGGCAATGCAGCAGTTGCCTCATGTACACAGACAACTCTCTCCTCCTACCACCCAACACTACAACCTGTGAGAGATGCACTTACATAGCCAAAATTGAAGCAAAGCTCTCTCCACCCAAGATTGTGCTAGACAGTCGAGAGGAGAAGGTTAACACCCACACTACACCTCAAGCAACACATAGCCCTTCAAAACCCACACCACCAACACCCACATATAGCAACACTAAATCCAATATGCAGAGGCCCTTAACTGTAACCTGCCCAAGCAACAAGGACCTCTGAAGCTGAAACACAAACACCAATCACAGCCAAAGTGTCACCTAGCTCACAACACCAGTGTGCCACCCAGCAACAGCCCCTAAGGCAAGACAACGTTCCCAACACTTTAGTCATAGGTGACTCTATAGTCCGGCACACTGATGTCCCACTCACCAGGTTGAACAAGGAGAAAATTACAGTCAGCTGCCTGTCTGGTGCCAGGATCTGCCACATAATGCATGCACTCAAGTCACTCCACAACAAGTACAAATATGACTCTGTCATTGTCCATGTTGGAGTGAATGACTTGAGACGTACCTCCCTGGACTACATGAAAAGAGACATGGAAGAGCTCTTGGATCATGTGGCCCAGGCAGATATGACCCTAGCCCTGAGTAGCATCCTGCCTTCGCCCAGAATGATACCAAAATATAAGGACAAAATGATTGACTTCAACAATTGGCTGAACTTCTGGTGTCATTCAAAGGGGATCCAGTATCTGTCTGCCTGGGACGACATGATCGACAGAGCACGATGCTTTGTCAGAGATGGTCTGCACCTGTCGCCCCTGGGATTCAGGTTACTGGCTTAGGCTCTTGCCAGTCCTATAGTGCCTTTTTTAGGCAAAGTTCAAAGGACAAAACCACCACCATAACAAGTACAAGCATGCAAAATCTGAAGGTAATGCTACTCAGTGCTAGAAGTCTAAACCTCAAAATGCACTCTCTCGAGGCACTCCTAAAAATGGAGAACATCGATATCTGTGCAGTAACTGAGACCTGGTTCAAGGCTCTAGAGAGCACCCCTGCAATACCAGGCTACAACTCTTACTACACTTTTCGGCGACCAAACCAGGACCGAAACACTAAAGGTGGAGGAGTGTCAATATTCACCAAGGATATTCACACCACCAGGCTAGTTGCCCAACACAATGCATCTGAAATTCTCCAGGTGTAACTAACACTAGGTAAGACTGCAATCCAAATTGTAGCTTGCTACAGATCCCCCACCATGCCCCAAGATTCTCCCTATACCTTTCTAAACATACTGGAAAATATTAAGATAGAACCAAACACCCTAATACTGGGTGATTTTTAACTACCCTGCCATTAACTGGGAAAACTACTCGTGTACCAACACCTTTGCCCAACGGTTCTTGGAATTCATAAATTCCAATGCCCTGGATCAACTAATCTATAGTCCCACCAGGGGCTCCAATATCCTAGACCTGGTCATTACCAACATGGGAAATCGATGCTCCACATCTATGGTCAACCCCTTGTTAGTCAGGTCTGACCCCATAAACTAATCACCCTTAACATCCACATCCCCCCCCCACCCCCAGTAAGGAAACCTCCATAAAAAAATTCTCCAAAGCCAACCTCATGCTACTCACGTCAGAAGTGACAAACTTCATGACACCCATGCAGACGGGAACTGAAAGTTCAACTGCTGAATCCTACACTAAGGCACTGTACGAGCACATCCACTCATGCATGAATTGTGCCATCCCAAATAGAACCAAGATGCTCTCATCCAAAAAAGGAAGCCAATCTGGTGGTCCCCTGCCATAAACAAACTTTACAACAAAAGGAAGAAACTGTTGCAGAAAAAAGGAAAATCCCAGAATGCAAAAATCTCCCTTACCAGCCTCAGTAAGAAACTGAGATCCCTCATAAAATCCTCCAAAGCTAGTTACGAAAATAAAATTGCCAAAGATTCCAAAGACAACCACAAGGCATTCTATAACTATGTCAAGAATCTAAATGGCAATGCTCAGATCTGCTCTGAGCTAAAACAGAATGGCATTAAATATACTGATCCCAAGGATATTGCCAATATCCTGGCAGATCGATTCAGTGCCAACTTCACCCCCCTCTTACCCCCTAAATGGCCCATCTCAATACCGGAAGATTGCCAAATTCTGGTAATAATGGCCACACAGGTAAAAAACGCACTCTACAAAGCTAAGAATACAGCATCCATGGGACCAGATGACATCCCAGGCTGTGTACTACATATGAACTGGCACCTCACCTAAGTGTCATGTTTAATCATAGCCTCACCTCAGGTTTCGTGCCCACTGATTGGTGCAGAGCTACAGTTATCCCACTCCACAAGGGGGGATCCACCTTGGATCCCGGAAACTACCATCCCATCAGTCTGACGAGCCTTATCTGCAAGGCCATGGAGCGTATTATCATGGAACTTATAAACAAAGACATTGGTTCATAGGTTCATAGGTTCATACTAGGCTATCTGCCCAAGGGCATTTATAAGCCTAGCCCATAGTTATGTGGCTTTCGCCACCCCTTTAGTTTGAATAAAAACTATGCCTATCATTTTTCTGTGCCTCTGTCAAGCAGTGACACTGAAGTAATCCCTGGGGTATATCTGCGATCTCCCATCCATTGGTCAAGATTCCTCTTGAACAAGGCCAGCGAGGTGCTCTGCCTCACATGTACCGGGATTTTGTTCCACAGCATAGGGAGTCTCTGGGTGATGAATCTGTCCCTCCAGCACGCTCTATTTATAACCGTGTCAAGGTTTAAGTCTCCCGCCCTTGTGGTTCTGAGGGATCTAGATTTTTGAGGTGAAGCATATTCATCAAATCTGGGTTTGACATGGCCTTATATGTCAGGCACAGGTCACCTCTGAGCAAGCGGTATGAGACTGAATAAAGCTGGAGTTCTTTCAGTCGGGCAGCATAAGACATATTTTTGAGACCCTTTATCCTTTTGGTGAGGAACTTTTGGGACCTTTCAAGCTGCATCAGGTGTCTGGTCAGATACATTCCGAACGGGCATTGTACTCAATCATAGGTCTAATGAGTGATGAGTACAGGGGACGATGACCTCCCTTGATCTAGATGTGAATCCCTTCATGATCAGGTGGGCGATATAGAAGGTTTTCCTAACTACTTTAGCAACATGAGTGTCAAACGAAGACTACTGTCAACTTGGGTCCCCAGATCCCTGATGACTTTTCTGTGCTCAGTGGATTGTCACCTATATGGTAGCTAGGGGTAACCTTGTTTTTCCCGAAGGGTATGACTATGCATTTTTGGCGTTTAACTTCAGGCCATGGCTCTGGCACCAGTTATCCGCTTCTGTGAGGCCCTTCTGGAGGATATCTGTGTCAGATGTGTTTTCGACTATGGCCCAGTTTGCAGTCATCTGCAAACTTTGTCAGCCATAACCCTCCTGTGTTTGCTTGTACTTCAGAAAAGTAGATGCCGAACAAGAGTGGACCCAGGACTGAGCCCTGTGGGACACCACTTGTGACAGGCTTTGAGTCTGACATGGCTCCAGCAACTCTGACCCTGTGGGTTCTGTCGCTTAGCCAGTTTGCAACCCATCTTGTGATGTATGGGTTTACATTCAAGCTGATGAGTTTTTCGATGATACCTGAGTGGGGTATTGTGTCAAGGCCTTTGCCAGGTCGAGGTAGGCTGTATGGACTGCCTTTCCCTCATCAATGGCCTTGGTGACTGTCTCAAAAGTCAACCAAGTTTAAGAGGCAGGATCTGCCTTTGACAAAGCCAAACTGGGTTGGATCCAAAGTCTGCAAGTTCCCTATGTCTTTATTTATGAGTTCCATTATGATCCTCTCCATGGCTTTGCAGATAAGGCTTGTCAAGCTAATGGGCGGTAATTTCCAGGGTCTGTGGAGGCACCGCCCTTATGAAGTGGGACCACAGTCGCCGTGCGCCACTCCTTGGGCGTATCCTGAGGTGAGGCTAAGATTAAACAGCTGTCCTAACTGTGGGTTTAATTCCTCGTTGAGTTCATGAAGCACACAGCCGGGGACACCATCCGTCCCATGGATGCTGTGTTTTTGCCTTAGTGAGGGCAGTTCTCACCTGGGCGTTGGAGATGTTTGGGGGCTACAATCCTCTGGAATAGATATCTCTCCTTTTGGGGAGGGGAGAAGTTTGCACTGAACCTGTCAGCCAGTATGTTAGCAATGTGTGTAGGTTCAGTAATTTTCACATCATTTTGAACTAATTCTGAGCATATCTGGGAGTTTCCTCCTAGGTTTCTAACATAGCTAAAGAAGGCCTTATGATTGTCTTTAGAGTCCTTGGCGATTTTTCTCTCAAAATTTGCCTTGGATGATTTTATGAGAGCTCTTAGTTTTTTACTTATAATGATCAAAGGTGTCTTACCTTTCAAGGATTTTGCTCTATCTTGTAGTAGCTTCCTCCTTTTGTTGTAGAGCTTGTTTATGGCTGGGGTCCACCAGACTGGACGCTTGCCTTTGGTACAGAGAGTCTTAGTTTTGTTTGGGATTGCCTGATCCATGCAGTCCTGTAGGTGCTGGTAGAAGGCATTTGTAAGTGATTCAGCGGTTTGAGTAATGTTTACCACAGGGGCCTTAAAGGAGACCACACTAGTTTTTAGAAGTGTGAAATCGGCTTTTGAGAAGTTTTTCACTGTGGTCTTTTTTGTTTCAGGTGGGGGCGGGATGAGGACCTCCAGCGAGATTAGTTTATGATCTGATCTCACCAGTGAGGGGTATACTTCTGGTGTTGAACATTTTGATCCCATGTTCGTGATGATGAGATCAAGTATGTTTTCACCTCTTGTGGGGATGGTGACTAGTTGTTCCATGGCATTTGAGTTTATGAACTCCAGGAATCTTTGGGTTAGAGTGTTCGGGCTTGAGTAGTGTTCCCAGTCTATATTAGGGTAGTTGAAGTCACCTAGTATGATGGTGTTTGGAGATACATTTATCCCTCCAATGTTTTCAGGAAGGCCATGTGAGGTTCCTGAGTTTGAGAGGGTGGCCTGTAACATGCTACAAATTGCAGAGCAGTCTTGCCTATGGTTAATTGCACCTGGATGGTCTCCGATGCATCGTGCGTTGCCACCAACCTTGAGGTGTGGGTGTCCTTTATGAATATGGACACCCTCCTTTCTTGGTGTTGTCCGGATTTTGGGGCCGGAACGTATGATATGAGGTGAAACCTGTTAGTGCTGGGGTGCTCTCAGGAGCCTTGAACCAGGTTTCTGTCACAGCACAGACATCGATGTTCTCCATATTGAGAAGGGCCTCGAAAGTGCATCTTGAGATTGAGACTTCTGGCATTGAGCAGCATTACCCTTAGTTTTTTTCCTTTTGGTGTTCTAGGGTGGTAGGTTTAGAATTTGAGCCTTGCCTAAAAAGGCACTATGGGGTGGCAAGAGCCTTTGCCAATATCCGGAAGCCCAGGGTGACAGGTGCAAGCCGTCCCTTGAAGCAGCGTGGCTTGTCCAGCATGTCATCCCAGGCAGACAGACATTGATCCCCTTTGAATGACACCAGAATTTAAGCCAATTATTAAAGCTGATCATCTTATCACTGTATTGTGGCATCATTCTAGGTGAAGGTAGGATACTGCTCAAGGTCAGGGTCATACCTGCCTGGGCTACATAATCAGAGAGCTCCTCGACGTCCCTTTCATGTAGTCCAAGGAGGTGCGCCTCAGGTCGTTGACACCAGCGTGGACAATGACTGAGTCGACTTGTACCTGCTGTTGAGAGACCTGAGTGCTTGCGTTATGTGGTGGATTCTAGCCCGACAGGCAGCTTACTGTGACCTTCTCCTTACTCAGTCTGGTGAGCGGACGTCAGTGTGTCTGACTATGGAATCACCAATGACAAGTGTGTCTGGCATTTTGTTTGGCCTTAAGGGCTGTGACTGTTTGACACTCTGACTGTGAGGTCTATGTGTTGCATGTGTTGGGTCGTGAGGTGGTAGTTGTTTGGGTGTCTGCTTTGGTGGCCTCTGCTGTTTTGGTAAATTTTTGACCAGAGCCTCCGAGTATGTCTTTGTGTGAGTATGTGTATGATTTGAAGTTGTGATGGTACCATGTGTGACTGGGTATGTATTGTGTGTGGTTGCCTTCTCCTCCTGTCTGGTCTTGCCAGTCCTATGTTGAGAGAGCTCAGCCTCCAGTTTGGCCGTATAGTTGCATCTCTCGCATGTATTTGTGTTTTGTGGGAGAAGGAGAGGATTGTTCAGGTACATGAGGCAATTGTAACATTGCCTCAATATTCCCAGGTTCACCAGTTGAGCTGGAGAGGACACTAGCAACTGATCCCTCGACATACTAGAAGTAGTAGATAAAGAACTTTCAAAGGACTCGGGAAGTGGGTTTTGGGCTGGTGGGGTACTATCTATAATAAGAGTGCTTTATCAAGGTGCAAGTACTGTAGGAGTAAGTGCTAGGCTTTACAGATAGAGAATAGTCTACTTGGGAATCAAGTAGAGATGAACTTTTCAGTTATAGGATATGCTGGTTAGATCAGCAGTACAGTTTAGCGTGTTTTATAGCAGGGGCTGAAGGGAGCTAGGAATTGGCCCAAAGCGACCAATGGACTACTAGTTTCTGGCTGAAACTTCACCAAATCGGACAAAAGGCAGCCAGTGCTTCCCACTCCCACTGGTAAGCAAAGAAACTTCCTCCTTCCTAATAAGGCAATGGATCAGTAACAGGAACTAAAAACAAAGCCCAGGGATCAGCAACTCTGAAACTGGACTACTCTAGTTCAGTAAAGTGGGAAAACAAGAGATTTTTTGTTTTATTACAGAGATAAGGAAAAAACAGACAGTAAATGCTATAAATGCTGTAAATCGGCTAGCGACTTTAGTGTGTAGCCTACAGAAACAATTTGCAACAATTAGTAACTTAAAGTGCAATAAACAGTGTAAAATGCAGAAATCACTTAAAGTAGCAGTAAAACAGGCGAAATGCAGTCGCTAGCTTAATAACAGTGGGAAAGCCACAAAAATACTTATATCTGGTAGAAAGTCACTCTTTCAGCTCTCTGCTGCTTGGATCACTCTGCAGGCCACCACGAGGATCTGTGCAGAGTTGGTACAAGCTGGAAAACACGTGTTTAGCGTGTTTTATAGCAGGGGCCGAAGGAGCTAGGACTTGGCCCAAAACACCAATAGACTACTAGTTTCTGGCTGAAACTTCACCAATTCGACAAAAAGGCTGCTCAGTGCTTCCCACTCCCACTGGTAAGCAAAGAAACTTCCTCCTTCCTAATAAGGCAATGGATCAGTAACAGGAACTAAAAACAAAGCCCAGGGATCAGCAACTCTGAAACTGGACTACTCTAGTTCAGTAAGGTGGAAAACAAGAGATTTTTTACAGAGACAAGGAAAAAAACAGACAGTAAATGCTATAAATGCTTTTAATGGCTAGCACACTTGAGTGTGTTAGCCTACAGGTAAAATTAAGCAACAAATAACTTTTAAGAGTGCAAAACAGTTAATCAACACAAAACAGTTTAAATAGAATGCAGAGCTGTATAAACAGGCTAAGATGCAGTCGCTAAGCAGTAAATATTCAAAAGCCAGAAAAATACTTAAATCAGTTATAGCAAATACAGTTATATCAAATGCTCTGAAATATACTGTATATTTCCAATATGTTTGAGAAGGACAGTCAGAACACAAGAAGGTTCAGGCGAAGAAGAAAAAAAGTTTTGTTTTACTTTTTGAAAAGGTAAAAGGAGGAACAGAAGGCCTTATCAAATGTTCTCTCTGTATTAAGAAGAATGAGCTAATGACACTAGACTGGGAGGTGTGTCACAGTAGGGGGCAACTGCAAAGCCACCAAGTATAAGAGCAAGACACCAACAAGGAGGGAGGGTGGGACAAAATAACCTAAGACAACAAGCTATGAAAGTTTTAAACAGAAAAAGATTTCTGAAGATTCTGAATAGACAAAGTGCTTTATATATATTAAATTATAAAACAGTAATCTGTTAAAATAATCAAAAAATACTTATATTTTGTAGCTCAGTTAGCGGTCAAACAACTTCTCCAGCCTGCACCAAAGACCAGAAACACAACTTTTTTTTACAAGAACACAAAAGAACCAGCCCCCACTAGCCAAGAGATAATTACACAGAGTAAATGTTTCAGTTTATACAATAGCCTAAGACAACAAGCTATGAAAGTTTTTAAACAGAAAAAGATTTCTGAAGATTCTGAATAGACAAAGTGCTTTATATATATTAAATTATAAAAACAGTAATCTGTTAAAATAATCAAAAAATACTTATATTTTGTAGCTCAGTTGCGGTCAAACAACTTCTCCACTGGACCCCACCCAGTTTGGGTTCGTGAAGGGCCAATCTTGTCTCCTGAACCTGATTGACTTCTTTGAATCAGTCTCCAGAGCCATGGACAAGGGTAAGGTGGTTCACACAGCCTATCTAGACCTTGCCAAGGCCTTTGACACCATCCCCCACTCTGGACTCATAGATAAACTTACTAAGCTGGGCATTAATCCCTACGTCACCCAATGGGTTACTAAGTGGCTTACTGATAGAACCCACACTGTAAAAGTAGCCAACTCCAAATCCAGCTCCAGACAAGTGGAGTACCTCAGGGTTCAGTCCTGGGACCACTCTTGTTTGGCATCTACTTCTCTGAAGTACAGGCCAACACTAAGGGACTCTGGCTAGCAAATTTCGCAGATGACTGCAAACTGGGAGCCATTATTGAATCCCCAAATGATGTGGATACTCTACAAAAGGGCCTTACAGAAACAAATGCTTGGTGCCAGAGCCATGGGCTCAAGCTCAATGCCAAGAAATGTATAGTTATCCCCTTTGGGAAAAAACATGTACCCGTGAATTACCATACAAGTGGCAGTACACTAAACACTGAAAGTGTGATAAGAGACTTAGGGACACAGGTGGACAGTGGTCTCACCTTCGATAACCATATCGCCACAACAGTCAGGAAATCCTTCTATTTGGCACACCTCATCACTAAGGGCTTTTCATCCAGAAAAAAGGAGGTCATTGTCCCACTGTACTCATCCCTCATTAGACCCGTTATAGAATACAACGCCCCGTTTGGTATGTACCTCTCAAGACATCTGCAACAACTGGAAAGGCTGCAGAAATACCTCACTAAAAGAATCACCAGCCTAAAGCAGATGCCCTACGCTGACCGCCTTAAAAAACTCCAGCTATACTCTGTCGCATATCGTCTACTCAGAGGCGATCTCTGCGTAACATACAAGGCCATGTCAAACCCAGAGCTGTTGGACATGCTACACTTAAAGAAATCCCAATCCCTCAGAGCCACACGCTCCAAGGATCCAAACCTTGTCATTACAATAAACAAAACATGCTGGAGGGATAGGTTCTTGACCCAGAGACTCCCCAGACTCTGGAATAGATTGCCCATACATGTCAAGCAGAGTGCCTCTTTGGCCCTCTTCAAAAGGAACCTTGACGATTGGATGGGAGAAAGGAAATTCACCCTGGGGATCACGTCAGTCACCCTGCTAGACAGGGGTTCAGGGAAGTAAATTGTGTGGGAAGAAATAGCCAGGGAATTGTTATGGCTAGGCTTGTATAGGCCCTAGGGCTGACAGCCTAGTACCAACCTATGAACAGAGTGGGTTGGTTAGGCCATATTTGCCTTTATTAACATCCTCATGCAGTACTTTGAGCAATTGTGTATTCTTCTCATATGAAAGACATACTAATTGTTTTGAACCTGAGTTTAGTATGTGATTTAAAGTGTATGTTATATTGTGCAACTACATCATACCAAGTGCTCAGATTCTGTTCATATGATGATTAACGTAACTCCATAAGTGACCTTAAATAGCTATGGTTCATTTCAACTGTCTACGATAAGGATTGCCAAGTATTATGTCATTTATACTGGGTTAAGAAACCATCTTACTACTGATTTGAACTGGTTTTGCTGCATTATTCATGAGTATCATCTTAGTCTTTGCCAGATTATCTTTGAGACCTAGTACTCCAGCAAAATGTTTTTAAGTGTATTTTCTGTTAGAACTGTAGTAAAAAGATTTTATGTAACATGATAGATTAATCCATGTCTGTCAGGTTTTCCTTATTTGTTCACTGGTGCCCATAATTAATAAAAAGCTCCCATGTCTTTCTTTTTTTTCTAAATTAAATGTAGAGGGATTGGAATTTATTCCAAGCAGATAGTGAGATCTTGATACATAGCCCATACTCTTGAAACGAAATCTTTAGGGAGCTAATAGCATTGCATAAGTTTCCTTTCTTTTTTTTTCTAAATTAAATGTAGAGGGATTGGAATTTAGTCCAAGCAGATAGTGAGATCTTGATACATAGCCCATACTCTTGAAACAAAATCTTTAGGGAGCTAATAGCATTGCATAAGTTCCATATAAAAGGCCATTGAACAGCAACAAAGGCCTTTTTAAAGAGAGAGAATTTTTTAGCCTATGGGAGTAATACATTATTGTTGACGGCATAACTTTGAGTTATGACCCTAATCCCTTTTCTTTACTGTGTGGTGATATTGTAGAGGTTAGTTGGGCAATGAAGCATTGTCCATGAAGTGCATAACACTATGGACCCTGGCAGACATGCCTGTGACCTAGCCTCTTCCTTCCAACCCAGTAGTCTCTTCACATTCTTGCATATCTGCCAGAGCTCTGAGAGACCACACCTACCACCAGTGAAGTTCCATCCTCTCTGGATAGGTACTACCACCAATGCAGTGCCATCCACTTTGGATAGGTACAACCACCAATGCAGTTCCATCCTCTCTGGATAGATATGCTAATCCTCCCTTGCCAGCACCTCCGATGCCAAAGCTGTTAATTGACCTTGGGACAGCTGGGCCATAGTCAGGGCTTTATGCCTCTATGCCATGGTTTTGGCTTAATATTGCATGTACTTATATGGGTCTACTTTCCTTTCTGGCTTTTCTTTAGAACTGTTTGAGCATCCTCAACAAAGATGGGCTTTCCCAGGGCATGCATTTATTTTGGGGAAATCTTTGCTAGTGTATATCCTTTCAATATTGTAGTGTTTTCTCAGATTTCAGTGGTGTATTACTACAGTTTGTGTTTATAAAAATCAGACGTAATGTGGTTATCTTTAAATCCATGAGTAACTCTGTGTCTAGCCTTAAATTTTTTAGGCAATGATTTGTAGCTTTGTACAAGATGTCACTGAATGGCTTATTAACAGATTTATATTTCATTTTTAGTTTGGATTTTATATGGAGTACATAGAGAGCTTTAGGGGTGGCCGCGGTGGTGTACTGGTTAACATTGTCTCCTCACAGCAAGAGGTTCTGTGGTTCGATTCTCTGCTGGGGTGCCTTCCGTGTGGAGTCTGCATGTCCTCCCTGCAGTTATGTGGGTTTCTTCCAGGTGCTTCTGTTTCCTCCCACATTCCAAAGACATGCAGTAGGTGGACTGGGTACTCTAAATTGTCCGTAGGTGCAAGTGTGTATCCAAGTGAGTAGTGCAGATGAACTACAGTGGCAAGGCTAGCCACCCGGCGGTGTAAACCTTGGCTCAGGATGCTTGTCACTGTTGAAATGACACCCGACCCCATGTGTACAATGGGGAAAAAGGGGTTGAGGATGGATGGATTGATGTAGAGAGCTTTAGACTTCGCCTTTGCAGTAGTTAAGCTGGCGCTGATGTTTTATTTCATTTAATATGTGACTAGTTATAAACAGGCTGTAGAGTATGTTTGACTGTATCTTGTGCTACCTGCAGTGGCATATTTTAAAATGTGTCCTGCTGCATGACGACTGCCAGATTTTGTTTTTTTTTTTTTTTTTTTAAACAAAGGTCACCGCCTTAAACATGGTAGAATATTTTCTTTAAGGTAGTAGTTTCCACTAGGCATCTAAACTTCATGGGTTTACTTTATTAACTCCAACATTTAAAAGTTCGAATACATAAAGATCAACACATATGCATCGAACTCTTAAATGTTCGAAAGTTAATAAAGAACCAAAATACACAGGAAAAAAAAAGATGTAGGCTGCCCCCCCCCAACCCCCCGCTACTTAAATATACCAATGCCGAGATCGCACTACATTGAAGTAAACAGTTTGCACTTTCGATGCATATGGTTTGATCCATATGTGTTCACGGTTTTACGCTTTCGCGTAAATAAAGTAGACCCAACTTCATAGACATTATGATGTGATATGAGACAGGAGGTAGAATAATATCTGTAAACTAAATGTTGCATAATTTAGTCGTTGGGACTAAGAAGTAGTCTAATCAAGAGCTGGCGGGACATGATGGTAGTGAGCATCCATAGCTGGCTTACCCATCCAAGAGAGGGGGGGGGAGAAGGAGGTGGCTGTGTCTTGTCACTTGAATGAACCTAGCAGGAACACTAGCTGTTCACACCGGGGAGTCTCAGCCCAGTGAGTCTGTGCTGCCATGTGTAAGTTGCACAGTATACGTGGGGAATTCATTATGCTGAGGTATATTTGTCCTTGGAGGGTAACTACAGAAAAGCTCTGAAAGGCAGATGTGGAGGGGGAGTAAGCTGCCTGCAGGGCCAGAAAACTGGCCTGCTCCCTACCACCCTACCCTTGCACATTGAGGATGAGCTAATGGGGGATTCCTGAGCAGAAACAAATAGCCATAGGGTTTCCACCCTGCCTGAAGATCCCTGACTCTTACTGCCATGGAACAAATGGGCTGATTTGAGTGCAGGTAGGGGAGCCATTAGGCTTGGTTCTGCAGGGGAAGAGGGAGTCAAAAAAACAGTCTAACTGCTTCTCTGCAATGAGTTTTGAGGAAAACATGTGAAATCATTTACTCACTTGTGTATTGGAAGGATTATCTCAACACATTCATCATTATTCAGTCAAAATTTTGTTAAATGAGATAAGTAATTCTTTTTTCTTTTCATGTTATGTTTTTTTTTCTGGTTGGTATGGAGTTTAAAGCTGGATTAATATCCCCAGCATTATAAACAGATAGTGTTCTTGATTAAAGATCTTATTTAATGTTACAAATCTTTTGAAGAAATGGACACAGTCAATGTTCATTGCATTTACAATGGGTAGTATACATTTTTTCAGACTTGTATGTATTCTATGGAATACCTACTGCCTGTTAGCTGGGCTGTGATGTAGTGGGATAGAGCCCTTACTGCAACCCAGATGATGGTGGTTTGACTAGTGCCCCCATCCCTTGAGGAGACAGGCGGGGGGAGGGGGGTAGAGACAAAGACAGGCGGGGGGAGGGGAACAAAGTGGTGTGGCCTGCTTATCTGTCCCAATGGTGGGGAATGTTACAGGCACTCATGAAGTACATAGAGAAGCTGCTGTTTCCCTTTTGGAGACTACAGAAACCACTTCCCATGCTTGAGTGAAGGGTTTGGGGCTGTTTTTGCAGAAGTCAGGGATGACCAAATCGGATAACTCGTTGCACATCCCTCTTCAGCTCCCCTAGCCAAGGATTCACAGGGAATGGTAAGGTTTAAGTAGAAAACCCTCAAACTGCCCATGATGGCTGTTTGAACAATGGCCTGTTTGGTTGACCCTCACCCTGATGATGGGAAAAATTCTCCCTGGGCACATGCATCTGAATCCTCTCTAAACATGCACAGCTTTGACCCATAACTGTTTAACACCTCACTACAGCCTCACAACTCGAACATACTAAAAATGTTACCACTAGATGATGCTGTTGTCTGTTTTAATAAGATATTTATGGAACTGCTAAACAACATGGCCCCCTTAAGTTTAAGAGTGCAAAACAACCCTGCTCCTTGGCTTACTCCTGTTACCAGGAAATTAATGAGGAAGAGAGATCAAGCCTAAAAGGTACGACTCAGTAGTAAAACAGAAAACAATCTTCAGCAATATAAACACTTACAAAATAAAGCCAAATGTCAGATCAGACATGACAAAAAACTTTATTACTCCATTTTGCAGAAGAGATACTATAAACATTCTAAACAATTCTGGGCCACCATATCTAAAATACTATGTCCTGGCTCAAATAGACAACAAACCCCACCCCCATCGTTCACTGGAAGAAACAGCTAACATTTTCAATGATCACTTTATTTCTAGCATTGTTGAACTACTTCACAATGAAACTCCTGGTGATTTCCTAAAAATAGCAGCCAGTTCAATTTTGTTTTCAGTATCCATTCTCATAAGTAGGTCCATTCAAGAATCACATGTCCCAGCCTTATCTCACATCATCCCACTTCACAAGGGAAGTAACTGCAATGATATATCCAGCTTCAGAATCGTTGCCATTCTCTTCTGTCTTTCAAAAATCCTTGAAATAATGTATTCATAATCAATGAAAGATTCAGTTGCAATCAACTTCCTTATCCTCTCACAACATAGTTTCACACCAGGGCATAGCACTACCACAGCTCTCCTAAATTTCACCAACACTATTATCCTAGCCAGAGACAAAGGACATCTGGCTTCTGCTGTGTTTCTGGATTTCTCTGAGGCCTTCAGTGCTGTTTCCAACAGCTTTCTTCAAAAAAAAAAAAAAACCTCTCTTCACTTGGCCCATCAAACACCTCAACCAACTGGTTCTCCAGCTACCTTTCCAATAGACTCCAGTCTGTTAAATGAATCCATTTTTACTCATCCTTCCTTTGTGTCAAAGTAGGTGTGCACTGCTTTTCAACATATTTACCAATTTACCAACAATCTACACCCTGCCAAATGTCAATCATCCCTCATACAGTATGCTGACGATTCCACATTAATCTGTTCTGCCAGTAACTTGCACTACAGCACCTCATCTAAGAGTCATTTTCATCAGTTGAAAGTTGGCTCAATAACTTGATCAAAAAATAACAGCATCTGAGAACACCTCTGTAGAATTCATCCCTTAGACCAAGCTGCTAGGCACGACAATTGATAACATGAAATTTGACATGCATTTGCAAAAGGTCATAAAAAAACTCACTGAAAATTAGGGGCAATCTCTAGAAAAAAAAAATAGTTAACTGATTCATCCAGGAAACTCCTGTCCTCTACAATGCTACTCCCCACTTTACTGAATGTCTCTCCGGTGCTGCTTAACCTTAAAGCTCCCATCTAAAATAAACTTAACCAGGACTACAATAAAATAGGAAATCCTCTCACAACATGAACCGCTTTGATCCACAGTTAACCTATCAAATAGAACTCATCACTGCTTAGCCCTAAAACAGCATGATTGGCTTGACTTACCCAAGCAACTCACACCCAACTATTCATGGTCTACAAGTTAACATTCAAGTCAGAACAAAGCAAAGCCCTACTAGTTTTATTGCAGAAGTGCACCCCTAGTAGGCCACTTCAGTCTAAAAATAAAATGCTTCGCACTACCTACAAAAATCACACTTGCCAGCAGGAACCTCTTCTCTGTTCCAGCTATGTAGCCCACTCCTGGAACTCTTATCCACCTGCACAACCTTCAGAACAGTTGCATAACCACCTGCTCACTATATAACTATGCCTTTCTCATTCTAACTTCACTAACACCTCCATATCTTAATAGGCAGTAATGACCCAACATCAAAATAAGCTCTCACTTTAATGTTACCAAACTACTAATGCATGCTGTTCTACCCCATTCATCCTGAGCATATCTAAATAATCCTGACATGTTTTGTGATTTACTGTGGAGTTGACCGGTAAGAAAAGTTTTATTTGAATTTATATTGCATTTGTTATCACTGTTTTTCACTGTTTGTAGGTAGGAAGGGGACTGCTTGTTAGCAAGATTTACTTTGATTCATATTTTGTTTTACCTTTAATTTCACTGTTGGTTGTTAGCGTAGGTTTTAGAAAGGCAAGCTGTAGCCACTCCAAGGGGCCTAGACAGCTGTAAATGTACACAGACGACAGAGAGGAAAATCCTGAACATATCTAAACAATCCTATCTTGGTTTGTGATTTATTTAACTATATTGTTAAGAAGTGCGACAGCAAGTGATGGTGAAAGGAATCACAACTATTGTGTGGCTTGTAGAACTTGTATGGTCAGAACAACTTTACTGTAATTTATTATTTAGTTGTATATTGCTGATGTGATTTTTGTCATAGTTGATTTAAGTTCTTCTCGAATTCTGTGGATACTAATTTTGATTATTCTTTTCTTTTGCAATATTTTGTTCATTTGAAGCTAAATATGGATTCCTCTAACATGCAATTAACGATTTGCTAATGCACAAATATCTTGTACAGTGTAATAAATGCTATGCATATTTATAGGTAACTGCTGATAACACTGGTGATCTGTGTTCCTCGTGTCAGAAGTTGAATGAGTTTTGCTTACCATTGTTAGAAGTAAGTCTAGACTTGATGATGATTCCACTTGTGCATTTGGCATGGCTTGGAGAACTGTTGTTTCATATATTAATGAATGGACTGATGAACTAAATAATGTTAGGCATAGAACAAATAGAACACATTTAGGAGTTGATGCATCTATTTTCTGCAAAGATCATTCGACCACTAAGAAACGAGACAATGCCCCTGACAACTTTGGAGTCCTGGATGCAAGTATTCAGCAATCTGATGATCCATTTTGTTTAAAAGGAAACAAAAAAGAAACAAAGGAAGAAGTTCACAACAAATAACCAGGAAGAAGAAGAAAGTGAATAATGACTGTAAAGGAAAGAGAATATGTAGTAAAAAGGACACTGCTTTGTTATGTAACACACAAGTTACAGGGAATGATGATATTTTTATATCAAAAAGCCTTCAGTCTACAGAAAAAGGCATCATTTTTCCAATGGAGAAGATAAAAAAGAGGCAAGGAGCAGGTAAAAAGGAAGAAATCAAAACTGAACTTGGAAGGATTGAAGAACATTACTGTAAGAAAAAAAGAGAGGCAGATGTTGACTACATGGCTCAAGCTGTGGATTTACAATACCAGTTGGATGAGAATTTAATACACAATGAAAACAGCGGGATTAATAAGACTAATAGTAATGTAGATCTATTCTTTGTAAGAATTGACAGAGCAGATATTATTGTATTAGAAGCTGATGATTCTTCAGAGCTGGCCAGCAAAGATTTTCTTGTAATTGGAGATTCAGTTATTAGAGGAACTGATACATATATTTGCAGAGATGATAATGAACATTGAATAGTGTCATGCTTGCAAGGAACAAGAATAGAAGATGCGAGACAAGCCTTGGAATGCCTTAATGTAAAGAAGTATGGATCTGTTTTTATTCATATTGGTAGAAATGATGTCACCCCCAAGGATTCTCTGACTGTTAGTAGGGAATTAACAGCACTCTTGAATAGTATAGCTTGTACTGGTGTTAGGCCGTAGTTTTCAAAAATCAGCTATAGAAAGGATAGTAAGATGACTGTGAATGAAAAGATTTTTTGGGTAAATGTGGTGGTGCAGCGGTAGCATTGTTGCCTCACAGCAAGAGGTTCTCCCGTTCGATTCTGTGCTGGAGCGCCTTCTGTGTAGAGTCTGCATGTCCTTCCCGTGGTAGAGTGGCCCTCCAGAAGACATGCTTAAATGGGCGTGCCTTCGCTGAAGGTTGGGCATCGGGCTGGCAACTCTCCACCATAAAAATCTACTGCCAATCATTAGCGGACTGGAGTTCTGCTGTGGCGACCCCTAACCGGGAAAAGCCGAAAAGGCAAACAACAAAACCTACATGGAAAAAATGTCCTGTTTTAAAAAATGGAAATGTGTAGAGCATCTAAGCATAGTTTTGGGCACACGTGTTCAGACTTGATGGTATGCATTTGTCAAGGGAAGAGAATTTTTGCAGCAGATATTTTGCAGTATTTGACAAACACTAGGCAGGATTTCTGCCAAGTCAAAAATGTAGCAGTTCACAGATAGCAAAATTTTGCATCTCTGATGATTGTTAATGCTAGGAGCATTAATAGTAAAGTTTTTTTATTGGAAAATTTGCTATGTTCCCACAAGATTTATGTTATTGTTTGTGAAACATGGTTAAAGAACAATGACTGGAAACCAGTTCTGTCAGGATATAAATGTTTTTATTGTAACAGGCATTCTAACAAAAAATCAGATAGAGGTGTTATGATAGGGATCAAAGATAATTATGAAACCTGTGATTGTTACATGTTCGTTGATAACACCAATACTATAGACCAGGGGTCTGCAATCTTCACTATCAAAAGAGCCATTTTGGCCTTTCTCCTACCAGATATAATTCATCTGGAGCCACAAAACATATTTGACCAGTAAAATGAAGATAACACAGTGTATTAAGTTTTATATATAGTTATTATACTATTTATAAAAGAACTAAGTTTATAAGAGCAGTATTAAAAATCTGTTCCTATTTTTGTTCCTTTGTTGAGATTTTTATTACGATCACCCGTTTGCTGTCAGTGTGCGTGTGTATCATACCTTTCAGCCTCTTAGAGCAAGAAATCTGGACAAAGCCATAAATAATGGAAAGGCAAAGGCCCAAAAATAGGGACACTTTTTAAATATTGCTCTTACAAAATTAGAACGTTGATAGAACAGGTTTTGCATTAGCATGAATTTTCTGAAGGGTATGAAGTCTGAAGCTCAAATGTCTGTCTGTATTTTCTGACATCAGCTCTAAATAATTTGCCAATGATTTGCCAGAAAACCACAATTTTATGCAAAACAGACCAAAAATATGAGGCAAAAATCAGGACATTCAGCGAAAATCAGTACAGTTGACAGGTTAACTGTGTGTGCATGCGTGTGTTTGTGTGCATGTTAACAAACAGCATTATTCAAGCAAGTTTATAAGAGCAATATTTAAAATCTGTCCCTATTTGTCTTCCTTTGTTCCCCCTTTATTTGTGGCTCTGTCCAAGTTTCTTGTGGTTAAGAGTTTCAAAGGTATGGTGGAGAGGTACGGAAACCTTTCAGGGTTGGGAGGGTGGCCTAATGGTTAAGGTGTTTGCCTTACAAACACCAGGTGCAGGGTTTGAGTCTCACAAGGGATAACTGGCTAGGCTTAAAATGGCTCGCAAGGGCAGTTAGCTTAGTACTAACCTATGAACCTATGAACCTATGAGATGATGCTGCCAAGGAATTGCTTGATCACTTTGTGTGTGTGTGTGTGTGTGTGTGTGTGTGTGTGTGTGTGTGTGTGTGTGTGTGTGTGTGTGTGTGTGTGTGTAACGCAGGGTAAAAGAAACCATGTTATTCTAGCAAGTTTCTAAGTTTATAAGAGCAATATTTAAAATCAATCACTCAATCACTCTGTGTGTGTGTGTGTGTGTGTGTGTGTGTGTGTTGTGCAGCAGAGTGGTCATTATTTTTCAAAGCTACAGGGATGCACTGCAGAGGGGTGGAAGAGCCGCAGGTTGCAGACATCTGCTATAGACTGTGTAACTGTGACAATAAAGACAACCCTGTAACATATAACAATTGTTGAAATGTATAGACCACCAAAGTCGAGTGCAGATGGACCTAGTGGAATTCCTACATTTCTTGCATTAAACACAGAAGGGAAGAATAATATTAGTTGGGGACTTAAATTTACCAGAAACAAACTGGAATAATATTGATTCAACAATGTTAGTAAGGAAATTATTCACAGCTTATATTCAGGAACAACAATTGCTTCAGATTGTAAAAAGAACTACTAGGGGACGGAGTATACTAGACATTGTTTGTGTTCCCAAAGAAATCACTGTATCTTCATGTCAAGTTTTACCACCATTGATGTGCATTGATCATGGGGTTATAAAGGTTCATTTGTTGTTAGATAATTCTGCCAAACTGAAATCTAAGCCAATGCACAGAAGGTTAATTACATATTATATGGAAGCAAAATAGTCACTGTGTAAAACTAACTGGAAAAACTGCAGATGGAATGTGGAAAGTTTTGAAAGAGAAATTGAGTGCAAAAAATCAAAGAAATCAGAATCTTGGCATACAACATCAGGGGATACATTTGCATAAGAACAAGATATCTGATTAAGGTAAGAGACAAAAAAATATAAGACATGGAAGATAGGTTGAACTACAACTTTGAAAACTGAAATAAACAAGCTGGAGAAACAGATTAAGCATAGTGCGAGACAAGATCAAGAAAAAGTTGAAGAAAATTTATATAAAGATATTGAGCATAATAGGAAACCTTTTTGTAGATGAGATGTGGAAGGGAGTAAAGACGCACAAATTGATAAACTGTGTGCATATTCTAAAATTTATTCTCGGACGCAACAGATTATAGATATATTTACAAAATCTTATGCAAAACATTTTGGCTCCACAAAAAGGGTGATAGTTGTCCTATTGACATCCAGGTAACCTCAGATACTGGAATAAAATTAGATTGTATTGAAAAAGAACTGCGCAAATTGGATCCAGACAAAGCACTGGGAGGAGGCGGAATTAGTAACAATGACCTGAGAACACTTCAGCAAGAACTTTGGTACCATTATATCTATTATTCACTAGGTCATGTAAATATGGAGAGATTCCTCATGATTGGAGACAGGCGCTTATTAAGCCTGTCTTTAAGGAAAAATAATGGAGAAGGTAATATTGGATAGGTTATTGTCAGAACTGAATGGGTTAGATCTTGAGACCATATATCAGCATGCATATGTTGAAAACGGATCTATTACCACCTGTAACATTATGTTCTGTAACAATATAATAGCTATGAAAAAATTGTGCTGATTATGTAATTTATTTAGATTTAACTTCAGCATTTGAGAGGGTCATACACAAAACACTGGTCAATAAATTAGTTCAACTAGGTATTGATTATCTCTTGATAAGATGGATAGCTGTATGGCTTACAAACAGGACATGGCAAGCATCGTACCACAACTGGACAGGTGAAATCCTTGGTTACAGTCATGGTGTCCCACAGGGCTGTGTCCTAGGCCTTACTTGTTTAGATTGTATATTTCAGACCTAACTTTTTCATCTGAGGTGTTCCACAGTCTATATACAGATGACTTGAAATTGGGTAAACTGATTACATATGTTGCAGTTAAGGCATGTCTGCAAAATAACTTGACTAAATTGACCATTTGGGCACAGCAGAATAAAATGCTGATAAATACATCAAAAACTAGGCATGTGAGATTTGGGAGACCTAAACTGAAAAGTGAATATTTAATATAGCATACAGTGATTGAAACTGTAGACTCATTTAAGGACCTGGGTATATGGGTAGATTCAGCTATGATTTTTTTCTAATCATGTCAACCAATTTGTTAGTGATAGTTATAGAACTATAGATTTTAGAAAAAGATTTACAAAGTCTAGGAAATCAAAAATGAAGTCATTGTTAGTTACATTAGACCCAGACTTGAGTATGGAATAACAATATGGAAAACCCTATAAGAAAACAAGCATGAGTAAACTGGAAAGAGTACAGCAGAAATATACCAAGGGCATCCATGGATGTGAACATTTAACTTATTATGAAAGACTAAAATATCTGAACTTGTACAGTGTCTCTTACAGATATGTAAGCAGAGATCTTATTCAGGTATATAGTGCATTTAGAGATGGCTACCTCTGGGAATGTTTGGGGTTATCAAGACATACTAGAGAATCATCAGAAAACCTATGTAGAATCTATAGGAATGAGACATGTACTAACTGATTCTCAGACAGAGTAGCCGATACATGGAACAGACTACTTAATTACATTAAAGTTAAGTACTAGTTTAGATATTTTTCAGCCTGGCCACTTATTATGGTAACAAGTGTGCCTGTGCTTCAAATATTTGTATGCATATATGTGTATATATATATATATATATATATATATATATATATATATATATATATATATATATATATATATATATAATATATATATATATATATATATATATAATATATATATATATATATATATATATATATATATGTGTGTGTGTGTGTGTGTGTGTGTGTGTGTGTGTATGTATGTATTATCTTTATATTTCTCTTCACTTGCCCTTTTTCAAACATTCATCTTTTTTTTTTTTTTTTCAACTTACATTACATCTCCTTATCTTTCCTCTCTCATCTCATTCTATTCCTCTGTTTTGGCAGCAGAAAACTCTTATTTCTCACCTCTGTATATTACTAGAAGTACAGTCAATATTTGAGTAACTGTCTATTAGCGTAGTTGACAAAGGGTGTCCTTTCTGTAAATGTCTTGCTACTTGAGTACGTAGTAATTTAATAGTGTAGCAGTTAGAGCATATGCCTTGCATATAGTCACATGTTGTATTCTTGATTGCAATTTATCCTAGTAATATTCTGTAAATGAATTTTCAAGCTGTTTGTGTTTTATCTTTGATGGGAATTTTCTCCCCTTGTATATAATTACTCAGCAACTACTGTTTAAATGTTTTTGAATCTGTTGTGGGGCTTTTCACCCCTGGCCTCCACTGAAAATGGGCAATTGGTTTAGTCATTTTTTCCCAGTTACTACTACTTCTTCTTTCGGCTTTTCCCAGTTAGGGGTCGCCACAGTGGATCACCTGTCCGCTCATGATTGGCAGTGGAGTTCTACGGTGTCGAGTTGCCAGCCAGGTGCCCAACCTTCCACAGAAGGCACACACTCATGCCTAGGGCCAACTTAGAGTGTCCAATCCACCTACAGCATGTCTTTGGGATGTGGGAGGAAACCGGAGCACCTGGAGGAAACCCACGCGACCACAGGGAGGACATGCAGACTCCACACACAAGGCACTCCAGCCGAGAATCGAACCGGAGAACCTCTTGCTGTGAGGCGGCAATGCTAACCGCTGCACCACCATGGCCGCCGCCATTTTTTCCCAGTTACTAAAGAACAAAATATATAATAAAATTTCTGGGCGTGCATGTTTGTGAGTGTACAAGTCTCACAGTTCATAGTGGGGTAGTTGCAGTCTCCTAGGAAAATGGTGTTTGACTTAATGCATAGGAACTCCATACTAGTTAACTATGAGGTATGGACTGAGGGGGATATAGAAGGGGTCCTTAGTTAGCCATCATATGATAATGGGTTTTGCTGATAGCTTGATGTGGAGGAGTTCTAGGTCGTCCTCTTGTCTAACGAATCTAGAGGAAAAGTGCCTTTTTAAGGATACAAGGACGCCACCATCTTTAGTGTCTTTATCTAGTGCAGTGGTCCCGAAAGCATGATAGGCATTGAAGCCCTCCACTGATAGTGTTCTCACTGGTCTTCAACCAGGTCTCCATGTCAATGCATATATCAGTGTTTTCCAGAAAAAGAAGTGCTTGTAGGGAGTGGATTATGAAAAGGAATGCTATATATGAAATGTATAACTTTAAATTCCAATGAGTTAGCTGCAGGAATTTGCTTGCCATGTTCACTTTTTAGTAGAAAGTTCAGTCTGATTAAAGCTATCATAGAGGTTCAGCCACATCTTCAATGTCTGTTATTTACTCACTATTCTGCCAAACCCACAGACAGAGAAACTAATCATACATAGAATGCCAGTCTGCCACAGGACACCCACTGCACACAATGCTACAGGCAGTGTACCTATGCCATGTTTTTGAACTGTAACCGGAAACTGAGGCAAAATAGCCTGAAGTGTATGCTGCATTTGGATGTGTGCAGTTTGTAGAATGGACTGATTCTGGGATAATGTCTGTTAGAATACTCCTCATAATCCGCTTCAGTGGATCTTCCAGCCTGATGTGCTCTAGGTCATACTTCGCACAATCTTGACTGCAGGTAGCATCCTCCCTAACTCTCTCCCATAGTCCAGGGAGCAGTGCCTTTGTCCTTCCTAGCCAGTCTGTTTGTTAGTTATTTGTGCTGCCTTCTGATCCTATTAGAAGCCAAATGATTTGCATGCTTATTCCTAGTTTTTTCATGATTAGTGCAGTCTTCTGTCTCCCTGTCAAATCCTTATGGTGAATTTATTTTTCCCATCCAGTCTTCACCCATAGTATGCCAGCAACTGGGGGTTGTGCCCCCTTGCCCCACCCAGTAGTTCATTCTCCACCCATCCCCATCACCCACGTCAGCCTGTTGTGAATGTTGGCTGCTAGCCCAGCTCATCCTTCTCCACCAGCTTACAGAGTTTGCATTGTCCTAGTTTCAGGTTCACCATTAAAAAATGTAAAAATCTGCTGCTCCCATTACTGATAAGGTGCAGAATGATTGTGTTTATGAACTGTAGTTGCTTAGTATTGGGATGTATGTATGTTTTGATGTTTCATGCTGTAAGCAAACCAATCTTACTGACAGTAGTCTTCCCAGACAACCACCTTCAGGCCATCATCTCTTCAGTGCCAATATTGATGCAGTCATGGATCGTGCCTATAGTTTTAATATCCGTTCCAGAACTAAGGGCTTGATTCCAAAGGACCACTTTAATATGAGTGCAGGATTTTGGAATCCGGCCCCTGGTGTAAGCCTGTTTGTAGATAGGCCTTAACAGTGAAAAATGTCGATGTATTGAGAGCGAGTTTTTTTGGAATCAAGGCGGCCTCATGAATTTGCAGGTCATAGAAAAATCCTTACTTAATCTTTGCACCATGAATTGAAACCTTTTTCTCATGTGCCAGAGCAGCAAACCACTGAAGTTTCCAGATGTTTTTTGCTCAGACGAAATAGTGTGTGTATTTTCTTACCTAAGCAAGGTGTCTTGTATTCTGTCTCCACAGAGCATCTTGTAACCATGTTAGTTTTCATTATCCTTGAATGTAGGAAAAAATATCAGAACCAGAAATTTCAAAAAGTTCTTTCTTCAACTTCAAAAATGTGATGACATTGAATACATGTTGTAATTCTAGGTAGCTTAACTGTTATCTTTGGAATTGCAACAGTCTTGTATTGAGAATGGCTGAATGTTTTGTTCAGTT
Source organism: Protopterus annectens (assembly GCF_019279795.1). NCBI lineage: Eukaryota > Metazoa > Chordata > Ceratodontiformes > Protopteridae > Protopterus > Protopterus annectens. Next base: position 658,920,402 of record NC_056730.1, read on the forward strand.
TGATGCTGTGGTTTCCCAAAGAATTCCCCCATTCTGAGTTACAGTAATATTGACATTATTATGGTTTGATTCTGTCAGTCTGAGTTTGCCTGTTTGATTATTTTCACTTTAGCAGACATTGCTGTTGTGCTGAGTCTGAAATGGTCCACATGGGTCAGTACTCTACCCTGTTTAATGAATACAAATAGATCTGTCTATCTTTTAGGGGTGTGGGGTGTAGTGTCCATGTTGGAGGGTAAAGGGCCTCACTGCAGAAGTGCTTTAGTGGTTTAACAGTGGATTCTGAAATTTGCGGTGGTGGTGCTGCGGTAGCGTTGTCGCCTCACAGTAAGACGCTGTCCAGTTCGATTCTCAGCTAGAGCGTCTTCTACGTGGAGATATGTGTGAATGGGCGTACCTTCGTTGAAGGTTGTGGGTCAGGGCACGTAAAAATCAACTACCAGTCATTAGCAGTCCGGAGTTCCGCTGTGGCGACCCCTAACCGGGAAAAGCCGAAAGACACAAACAAACAAGAGGCTAGAATTGAAATTCTTTTTTCTCAGGTTTGGGACCCACAGTTTAAGATTTCACACTTGCGATAGGTAAATAGAGGCATTACTTTGTGCTGAACTTTACAAAAAAAAGTTGATATTATTTTTCTATGTGCACATTTGTCAGTGAAATAAGGTATCTGTAGCTGTTATTTACATGAAATACTTTTTCATTGGTGTAGGTTCTGATCTGTAAAAGACTTTAATTCCTTGTTTTATCAGGGTGATGCAATTTTAAGAAGTGACCTGCATTTGCCAACGCTGGTATCAGAATTGGACTTTGATCTTACTTCATAGGATCGTAGGAAGTTCCTAAGTTATTAGGCTATTGGCCCTGAGGCCCTTACTAGCCTAGCCAAGAATTTAGTCCATGTTCCAACAAGTCAGCACCCTATGCCACTGTCCAGCAGGGACACAGGTGGAATCCCAGGAGTGTATTTTCTGTTTCCCATTCATTTATCCAGGTTGTGCTTAAAAAGGTTTAATAAGGTACTCTGCTTTACGTGGAGTGGGAGGCTATTCCACAAAAAGAGGGAGTCTCTGGGACACTAAATCTGTCCCACCAACATTTTCTATTGATGTCACAGACCAGGTTGAGGTTGAGTGTGCGGGTTACTCGAGTGGAGCTTGACTTACGGATATGCAGCAATCCCATCAGGGTGAGGTCTGAGATTGTTTTGTGTTTAAAAGTTTATGTCACTTGGGTATCTAATTAAAATGGAGCTTTTTCCTGTGCAAATTGAATATATGTTTTATTATAGCAAAATGATGCAATTTTTTGTTTCAAAATTTGATACATATTTCTTTTCTGTATTTAAAGCCATGTATGTTGAACAGATGGGAAATGGTCTACTTGTTTAGTACCAAATGTTTACAAATCTAGATTTTAAACAGAATGGTGAGAAAGCTTGTACAAACGTTAGTTTACGTGAATCATGTGAGTGTGAGTACATTTTTCAACCATATTGTGTACTATGAAATGTGTATTGTTAAATGTATGTGTATGTTGTGTGAAGTGTGTACATGTATGGAACTTCTGTTAATATAGAGTGTAAAAGGTGTGAGTGGCATTTTGTGATGTTCTGTGAGTCTGACATATTCCATAATTTTCCATGTTATTTTGTCAGTGGCAGTGGCAACTTCAAAGTTAAATTATGGCTGTTACAAACCTGTGAAAAGACAGTCTCAGAATGGGAGGTGACTCTCCTGAACACAGTAGTGTATGAGCCTGTTGTTGTAGACTTTGTGTGGGTGTGGTTGTATATGTAAATGTGATGGTTGCATACATGTGCTTAGTGTTAGGATGGCATATGACCTTTATGTCTGAGTGCTTGGTCTCCAAAATGCCTGCTATAGAAATAATCATCCTAAGTAAAGATTTATTTGGAAAAAAAAAACATTTTTTCAGAGGTATTGTATACCCTGTATGGGGTATATCATCGACGAGCTTTAAGGCTGTAAAATCTGTACTGTATTAACTTGAGCAGTGCTCAAAGCTGCAGAAGAATGATTCTTGAAGTTTTAAAGCATTCTGTACAACACTGAAGTATAATATGCTGTGTCCCAAACATAATTCTGACGTATGTTAAATTTGTATTATCAAACATAAAACTGATGGTCCTTGATATGATGTGTCCTTTGCAGTCTTGAATTGGAGCCATTACTTTTTTGTTTGTTTTGTTTTTTTTTTTTTTTTTTTTTGCAGAGTTTGTCTTTGTTGTCTGCCAACCATCAGACCCTCTCTTGGCTAATCAAGACCATTTGTTCCTTACTGGGCAAGAGCCATCAGATAGCAGTTGTTATTGTCATCCAGGAGGCCCTTAGTGATGGTCTGTAGTTTTTCCATTTTCCCCCTGGCTCTGACTAAGCACTTGGTAAGGCATCAGGAAATGGACATGCAATGGGCTGACCATGGAGGACATCCCTCACTTCTCTAACAGGTGTTTCCTCTAAACAACCCTACACTGTAGCACAGGCAGTTTTCTTTCCTGGCTTTACCAGGGAGATTTCACCGCAATGTGTGCCTTTGAGTCCCTCCCCTTGAGAGTGGCAAGAGGGCCATGCTTCTTCACTGTTGCCCCTCCCTGCCTGTTTGCTTCAATGCTGGACTGTTAAATGAACCCTGGTCTTCTGGGTCACAATTGTGATTCGTAGCCACGCTTACTGGAGCTTTTACATTTGGAATTGGTCTTGTTTTACATTTTCTGTAATTTGTTTATGACGTCGTACATAACTGTATTATACAGGGTATGTACCACAGCTTCTTTCAGCTTTTCTGAAAACTAGTTTGCTTTTTATTTGGGAAGTTTGTTGTTGGTATACACGATTCTCACTTTTATTGCATTTCCTGTCTTTTTGAGTAGTTCTGCAGATTAAATTACAAACTCGATACATTCATGTATCTGAAAGTACAGCTGGGATTCGTAAAACAATGCTCTGACTTGGCGGAATAGGTAGTGTAGCTATCCACGAGTATGCCCTAAGTGTTGACCATTGAGAAGCCGCTCTTGATGCATGTCATACCGTCCCTTGTGATTTCTTGATCAAGAAGTGGTGAGACTCTGTCTTCACTAACCCCTTGACATACCTCTCAACCTCTTAGAGCAAGAAATCTGGACAAGGCCATAAATAGTTGGGGGGACAAAGGCCCAAAAATAGGGAAAAGTTTTTAAATATTGCCCTTCCAGTCTTGGGTCAACAGGTTGTACCGTAACATGACTTTTTTGAAGGGTATGAAGTTTGAAACTCAAATGTCTGTCATTATTTTCTGACATTAGTCCTCAATGATTTGCTAGCGATTTGCCAGAAAACCAAAATTTTATGAGGAGCAGACTAAAACTATGAGACTGAAATCTGGACATTCTGTGAAAATCAGGACCGTTAAGAGGTATGCCCCTTGGTTACTTTTAGTAATGTCATTGTAACTGTAGGGAAAAAAACGAATTGCTAGTTATGTTTAGCAATGCAAAATCTACTAATCCGTGGCAGCTATGTTACAACTTTTCAGGGATTATACGTGGGTTTCAGTTTATTTTATTGCCTAGAGTCATATAAAATGTGAATGGGAGATTGGTGAAGTCTGTCCTAAACGATTTGCAGCTTGTAGTCTTAACCCTGTATGCTTTACTGTCTGGCACAAGACTGTGGCCAAGTGTTGTCCTTAATGTTATGACCTATTGCAAGAAGTTTTCTGGAAGGGTCTGCTATTTTAAAGAAGAAGAAGAAGATGGCTGTATTACATTGGTTTACAGATGAACATCAAAACAATGTCTGCATTTTTTTCTGAGTCATTTAGTAACCAGTTGACAGTATGCATGCTGGTCTTTTAGACCATATTCAGATACTTTCCAGGAGTATAAATCATAAAACATAACCTTGTTGCATCACATCCAAAGTGTCAGCATTGTAACTCTTTCCATAACACATTTCTCATTATAAACATGATTTTTTCAAGGAACTCTGCTCAGAAGACTGAGTGCATCATCGTCTCTGAAGAGGGTTTCACTTTATGTACAGTTACAAATGCTGAGTTATTTGCCAAGCAGTTAGTACATGGCATTGCCATGTTTTCAGAAGTGCTGCTTCTTAAAAAGGACTGTCTCCATTTTGCAGATTTTCTTTATTTTTCTGATCAGTGTGATTGCATATTTAGCCACATCTTCTGTTTTTCATTGGCTTTTCTCTCTTTGCTGTAAAAGTGGGGATTTCAGAAAGCTGCCCCAAGACGAAAAAAAAAGTTATGCAGACTGTTAATCAATTTGTTTCTGTATTTATTTCCCTAGGCAAGTGAAGTCAGCATGCACTTTGTCCAGGCAAGCTATGGGAAAGTCTCAGTCTGCTTTTGCCTTCCCTCCTTCTGATGAGGTGGTTGCATTACAGGAAGCAGACTTTGGTGTATTTCGGCTTCCTCCTGGTGACCCTTTTTCTGAAAGCAAGACTGTACTGTGGCTTGGAATCCAGTCTGTCGGATTTGCATTGGTATGTGATCCTTATGAAAACCTCATGTTGGCTGAGAACAGCCTGAAGATGATAGTGAGGTATTTGCTGGAGTATCTTCGACTGCTAAGCCAAGGCAGTGACATCATGTTGAAAGCAGATAAAATAGAAATCATCCTGAATAAATTTCTTCCATGTGGCCAACTATTGTTTATCAACCACAGGTTTGTTTACAGTATAGAGAGGGAACTTAATATCTGCATTTCAAAATGAGTAATGGAGAGCAGACTTCAAGCATCTCTTTGATTTTCACCTTTATCAGCAGTCAGCTTATGATCAGAAGTCTTGTCTATAACAATGACATAAACTTACTTGTGCGGAAAATTGGTGATGTCTAGTTGATCTTTAATACAAATAATGCACTTTTGTTTTCATTACTACATTAAGCTGATTTGATACATAGAAATCAAAGCAGTTGCGTATGAAACTACCTGCTTGCATATTTTGCAAAGTATCTCAGTGAGCATCCTGAAAGCTGTTGTAACTTGAAGCATGTTATAGACTGCTGAAGTAATATGATATGTCTGTATAACTACTACAAGCCTAGATGGCATGATGTTGCCAATTATGATAATTATACTGTTGAGAGCTAGGGTTTGGAAATTATCTCAGAATATCTGAGGTCCATAAGAGGTGGAAGAATTCAGGACATTTTTGGGCTGTTCTTCCTGAGTGAAGGAAATGGTGATGGGGATGAGATGGCTAGCATCTAACCTCTGTTGGAGAACCAGGGTTGTCATGCTTGGGCACATGGTGAAACTGGTTACAGGGGGTGGAAGAACACAATGCATTATGAGCTGTGGGGGAACAAGTTACTTTGAGGTACTCTTCTGGAATGTCACCTACCTTGACCTGAACATGTGCCACAACAACGCAAACTAAATGTGGGATGAAAGAGCACTTTCTCATGTTCTCATCTTGAATATGTTGTATAGTACATATTTGAAGTTGGTGAGGAAAATAGGTATGCACTGATTAGGAACTGAGGCACTTTGTGTGATTCCTGACTAAGCAGCAGCTAAAAGCAAAGGTGTTCCAAAATATAAGGTATTAATAAAAAAAATTGCTTTGCGTAGGTAGTTTTTTCTTGTTATGTTTTATATGTTTCATCAGACTGCTTATTCTTGCCATTTGCACAGTAGATTTGTCCTTTTTGTATTTTGAATCATATAGTTTGTCACTAATAGTCTGGAATTGACCATACTGTCATTTTTAATATAATTTGCTTTGATTTAAATGCATTGATTCTAATATGCACGTGTGTACATTTTATTTTTAGTTTTGCTTTTATCAAGTTCCAAGGAGAGTCTCTCTACTGGCAACTCATAAAGTTTGATACTATTTAACCAAGTACATCCACACTTCGTATCCTAAACTGTGATGTATGCACCCCACTTTTTCTATTTCTTAACTGTCTGTCTTGAATCTATACTTTTAAATGTACTTTCCACCTATATTCACCCCTTCAATGGAAAATCGTATTTACAAATGTCAGTTTTATATACTTTAGTGATACTTTAGTGACACAAAGCTGTAAGTCAAATTATTCTCTACTGTCTTACCCCTTTTGCACAAATTTTAGCAGATACTCTAATAAAACTCATATCAAACTATTGTTTTTATCTGCATTCAACCAACATACTGTACTCTGAGTCGAAATATCCTGTACCTTGCGAATATTACTGATGTAATGTAACTAACTGTGTAACTGTCTGCATGAATACTGTCTTATATCATGCTAATGTTAAGTAATGTTTTGTATAAATGGTAATGTTAACCAATATAATGTAATGTAATATTTGTGGAGCTTTTCTCCCTGGGCCTCCGCTGAAAATGGATCTGTGTCCAGTCGGACTTTCCCGGTAAACAAATGTAAAATAAATAAATAAATTATAACTACGTTCAAATGAATTACAATTGTTATTTTATAACCTTGCACACATCTACTTCCTCAGTGCAACTAATTCTCTGTACAACTTGTCCTAGTATACAAGTATGTATGTATTGCATGTTCCACTATTTTTTGATTGTACCCTACTAAGTTTTACTATGTAATATTACTTTTTTGCTTATTGTTACTTTGTATTATGGAGCTTTTCTCCCCGGGCCTCCACTGAAAACGGGCTCCTTGAGCCCAGTGGACCTCCCCGGTCATCAAACTGGAAATAAATTGTCAATATTGCACATTAGGGACGGGGGAGGGTTAAGGGCTCGGGGGGGGGTACAAAATGATTATCTGCTTCTGAATCATCTATTGATAATCTTCCAGTGGTATTAAAAATGCAGGCCCAGAATTGCTGATTGAAATTTCTGGATTACCTCCACCTTTAATTCTTATGTCAGTTTGCCAACTGAATTGTGACAGATTTGAGGTAAGTCAGTGGTTATAAATCACTGTTGCTGTTTTCCTGGTAACGCTTGATGTACTGATGATCCCTATCAATAAAATCTTAGTAAAAGTTGGATATTTTCCATTTGAAAAGTTATGAATTTTGCACCATGTTGTGCAGTACAGCACATGAAAATTGTATTATACATAGAAAGTTAGATTTTTCTTCACCGTGTGCATTTTACAATAGATCAAAGCAAGGGGATCAGTAGTCAGTGCCAGATTTCGATTAGTGGCTGATATAATTTTTTGGTTTCTGCAGAAGCAGTAAAAGGCATGGCAACATTGTATGCACCAACATTCTTTCCTACCATGGACCAGAGCTTGGTAGTTCTCTAGCAGCTTTCTGTTTTTAGTGGATGCACTTGCAGCCCTAGCTAATTCTGTTGCTTGAATATTGAATTTGTCCTCTTTCTTCTCTTCCAGATCAAATCATTTGATAAACAGGTTCTTTTGCAAAACACTCATTTCAGTAATCTGTTTCATGGTGTCTCAGCTCAGTGTTAAATACATTATACAAGAAATGTAATGCATTCACTGTGAGGTACAGAACCCAGCTTTTGGAGTCCCACCCTCAAACATATGGGGCATGTGTCTTAACCTCATATGTCCTCTTGAGATCAGGCTTGCAAAGTCTAGGAAAGGAGTGCTAAGATTTCTGTGGGTCAGCAACAGGAATATCTGATAGAAGCTTGCATCCTTACCCTGTAAGCTAAACTAATAAGCTTCAGCCTTAGTCTTTGTTTTTTAATTACCTCATTTTATGTTGCAGACTGATTTTTTTTTTAACAAATTTATTTAGTCATCACACTTGAACTTGCAACACAAGTTTATTTTTTATGCGTTAATCAGGTGGGTGCATTGCTCCATGGTCCCTTTTCAGGCACAAGCCAAGCCATAGTCAATACAACAAACTTTTACAACAAAGCAAACAAAACAGTAGTCAAATAACAGACTTAACCATTATAGGACATATAAAGAATTAGAAATAGCAGAGTAATGTACAATAATAACACAGTACAGCTATTTACACGCAGGGATTAATGTGAGGATGAAAGTAGTGTGTTGTTGGAACGCAGTGTGTGTTAAAGGACTCTGAGAAGAAATATTACTAGAGCTTAAGGTATACAAAAGGAAAGGGTAGCAGGTGAGTTCACATACTTTCTTGCCATCATGAGAAGAAGCAGCTCTCTGACTTCACAGGGGCAGCAATCTGCTAAGAGCTTCTTTTCTGGTAGATAAGTATCCATTGCAGAGCCACTCCACTCAGAAGTTATTGTCCTTTTAATAATCAACCAGACATTATGCAGTCTCAGCCTTATTTATATATTTTGTTGATGGAGTTAGACTAACCCGGTTAGTCCCACTAGACTTGTGGCCTAGGAGACCCAAGTTAGCATCATTATTTAAAAAAAAAAAGGGGGGGGGATAGAGAAGACAAACCATATTTTCCAATCATTTGAAACTTTAGAAGTCACTGGTGTACAGGTGGTTCCTGGAATTATTGGGTGTTGCTGTCTGCAGTTGCATAATCACATATATTCCTTACTTCAGCAGTTCATCTTTATTCTTTGGCTGCCCATCTCCTCCATCTGCGGCTTGTTTTTAGCATAGGCACATTTTAAGCTGTTTGCAACTCTGTAACACCCTGCACCAATTTTAAACTCTGGTTTCGATTTGAAATGATGAGAAGTAGGACATGTTTCCTGATGTCAGATATTATTACTTCGTTTCACAGACTTGTTTTCGTCTAATCGCCACTTAATTTATTGTGGGTTGCAAACTGTGACACAATTATTTTCTGGTTTACCAACTGTGTACAACTATTGTGGGAGTTGAAGTTTCTTAATGTTAGTGATAAAATGATTAGTTGCTATTAATTTCATGCTTACACATAACCACCATTCTAACCAGTTTAAGTCTGTAGCTATACGAGATTTGTGTGCAGTAGGAGATATTCAGCAATTTGTGGTTGTACTGATGGGTCATACAGTGGTTTCTATACACTTCTGTGTCTCTCATGTTGTTGTACTGGCCATCTGGTGTAGTGGCTCCAGTTAATGTTCTGACAGGCAGAACTCTGCTTTGAACTGATTAGAGGATTCTTCTGTAATATGTCTTACCTCTTTGGTAAGCCTTCCTGGCTTGGTTTCATCTTGAGTGATCATTTTCCATCACAGTTTTGTTTTGTTGTAAATGTCACATCATAATGTACAACATCTACAGCATTTTTGTTTATAGATAACTGCAGTCCTAGTTTGTAAGTTAATGTGTAAGGCTTGAAAACTTCTTTCATTTATTCATTCATTTTCCAGTACCAGCGTTATGCTGCCCAAGGTCTTGGGGTTGCTGAGGCCTATCCCAACAAGCAATGAGTTGTTATGCAGAGAATTGGTCTTGGAAGGGATGGCTGTCCATTGTAGGGCACACTCACTCATAAAGGGCATAGATGCATGCAGATAATTTAGACAGTCACCAGTTTACCTGACTCCATTTCTTTGGAATGTGGGGGAGAAACCAAAGCGTAGCTGAAAATTGCTGTGGGCATAGGGAGGCCTAACAGTCAGAGGTTTCAAAGTTCTTATTAATTAGTACTATTGCAGTTTTATGCAGCAATTATCCTACTGCACAGATAGTGTTGTGCATTGATTCAGACAATAGAGGCTTTTTGTTTTAGTCTGACCTACAGATGCAGCTGCACATAGATTCAGTAAATTGCTAAATAAATTTATTAATCTATGTATTGGCATTTGCCCACATCCTATGTATAACGACTCTTAAACAAATTTAAACCATCCTCTTGTTCAGCTGATGGCCTTCCAAGTGAGCACCTAAAAATAGCCTATCCTGTCTTAATCCTTATAAATAGGTCAGTCCCGGAATCCCATGTTCCCTCTCTCTGGAAAAAGTCACACATTATCCATCTGCACAAAGGAGGAAATTCAACAGACATTAAAAACTTTAGACCTATAGCAATCTTGTCTCCCCTCGTCAAAATATTTGAAAAATGTATGCTGGACTATCTCCTGCAGGAAGAACTCCTATCCCCTACACAACACATGGCTTCCATCCTTCCCATACCACTAGTACTACTGTTCTAACCTACATTTAATATATATATATATATATATATATATATATATATATATATATATATATATATATATATACATACACATTTTTTTTGTCAAATCTTAAGGTAACTGCAGACTAGTCTGTTCCTTATTTGTGGACTTGTTTAGAGCCTTTGACACAGTTTGTCACAGCAAACATCTACATGAAATGTCCTCACTAGGTCTGTCTCAGCCCACCCTTCTGTGGTTCAAAAGTTACCTGTCCAATACGTATCAGTCAGTAAAATGGCACTCCACACTCTCTCCTTATCTCCCGTCACCACCAGTGTACCACAAGGCTCTATCCTTGGTCCCCTCTACTTTTACATTTTCACCAACACTCTCTATACATCCACACAACAGGGCAACCTAAAACAATATGCAGATGATTCAGCTCTCATTTGCTCATCTGACAACATGGTACACCTCCAAATAAATTACTCAGGAAGCTTTAACAGCCACTGAAACATGGCTTCATATCTCACAATGCATGCTCAACCCAAAAACTACTACTTTTTCCCCAAATCCCTCTCTCATAAAAAAAAAAAAAATTAAAGTCATCTCTCTCGCGATAATGCAACCATTGAAGTCTGTCCTCATAGCAAATTATTAGGGTGATAGTGGGTGATAATGTTCCACTCGACTTGCATATACAAAATCACATAAGAAAAATGTATCAAAAACTAGGGATGCTTTACAGAGCCAAAAACTTTCTCACCGATGCAACTAAAACTACACTTGCCACTGCTTATCTTCTCCCCATGCTTTCTTATTGTGCTCACATCCTTACTAACCTCCAGGCGTCATAAAAATTAAAACTTGAACAATGCTTTAACAAAGTTGCTAAATTTGCAACAAATGCCCCTTTCAAATCCCACCACTGTATAGCACTAAGAAGCCTAAATTGGTTAGAACTGCCTCATCAACTAATATATACACAGCTTCTTACCACCTATAAAATTATCCATCATCCATCTGCCTGTCCAGCACTAAGAAGCATTCTAAACAACTAGGTTCCCAGTGGTCATTGCAATCCAGTGACCAAAAATTCCTGTCTGTCTACAAACCTAGCAAATCTGCTGGGCTTGTCTGTACTCATACAAGGCTGCTAAGGCCTGGAACTCCTTACCTGTATCCATCAGGTCAACACTCTCCCTCCCATCTTTCAAAAGCACTCTGAAAGACTTCTTAGCTAAAAACTTGCTCTGTTCCTGTTCAAACCAGGATAAATTGTATCCCTAAACGTGAGCAAGTAGCTTCTCATTCCTTTATACCTCCTTACTCTCCTTTCTTCACGTACTTCCTTATTTTTGTCAAATTATTTTCCCCGACTTTCTCTCTAAATATACCATAAGCCTATTTTTCCCTCACTTCATATTGCAATTTCTGTTTGTAATAGATTAGCTTAACTTTAATTTCTCTACAAAGCTGTCTAAAATTTCTGTAAATATTAAATGACTGTCATATACCTTGTATCGATTCTTAACCAATGTGTTGTATTATGTCTAATTTATTATAATTATTTAAACTGCAGATTTTTTGTTTTATTTGTGAAGATTGTAAAATTATTGTTCTTAAAATGTTTTGTAATAATTTATAGCTTTTCTTCCTGGGCCTCTGTGGAAAATGGGCTTCTACTCAGTTCGACTTTCCCAGTAATTAAATGTCGATAAATAAAGACATGCTCATCTAGTATGACTTGTAAGGGGTGCTGTACATAGATCTTGGCAAAAGCTAAATGTATAGAAAAGTAAATGTATGGTATTTTACCTTTTGGCCACAGGCTGTTTCAACTTCCTCAGCTATTGAAGTTCTACACGGGCTCCATTCAGATGCTATGAATCCATCCTACCTAAATTGAAGCTTTTCAAAGGGCAGGAGTTGAACACATTTTAGAAAGTTTGGGTTTCACAGGTTTGCTGTGCTGCTGATCTGAGCATCTGACTCGGCTTATGATAAAATGAACATTAGTATATAGTTCATCGCCTATCTTGACTGGAGTCTGCAGTGCATATGTCCTTGTGTCTGATGACATGACATAAAATTGATCATTGAGCTGTGGCTTAAGATGCCCTGTACGATGTATGGTTATGAACATCCTTCTGTTCAGTGTTTTTATGCGCAATTTGTGACTATCACAGAACTCTGAAACCAGTTTGCCATTCAGGTTAATGTTTGCCAAGTCATTTCTCCTCTTCATGGCCCTCCAGATAGGTCCATCATTCCCCACATGAACGTTGAAATCTCCAAGTAGAACTAACAAATCATGAGGTGGTACCTTACTGAGCACTACACCTACTGTCTCTAAGAAGGCTGAATACTTTGTATGCACAAATAGACTTGGCTCATAGGCACAATGAGGTGTCCCTGTCAGAATTTCATGCAAACTCCAACAGTACCCAGTTAAGAAATTGTGATTGTCCCCACACTTGCATGAGGCCATTCCTATGGGTCACCTCTTGAGCCGGAGAGAGAGAGAACCACACTCAAATTGTCTGGTCCCAGAACCAGTGCTGTGAGTACAGGTGCAACCAGCTGAATTTGTTTGGTAATTTTCAAGTACCAGTATAATACCTGGCTACTTTCCCAGTAGTAAAGTGACATTCTGTGTCCAAACAGCCAATTTGATAAGATATATTTTAATCTTAATCTGTTTCACTTTTGCCTGTCATTTAAGTAGAATTATGGCTGCCCCCCCACCCTTCACCTTACTAGTGGTGCCCTTTTTTTTTTTTTTTTGCTGAGTCCAGCCTTGCTATATAGATTACCTGGCCATTGGACACTCTTCCAGCATAAGCCACCTCCAGTCCTAGCTCAAAGGCTGGTTCCAGGTACAGCTTTTCTTGGTGAAGTTCTTCGATTCTTTAACTGAACCACCATGGGTACATTATGGAATACCATTTTGTGGCATTTCTTTTCAGACCATTTTTGCCAAGGTTACCTCTTCTAGGAGCATGCAGTTCCAAATAGCATTGCCCTAAGGCGCAAAAGGCATTATAACCCCCCTCCACTATGATGATGTCATGACCCAAAGATAGATTTGTCATGGCAGTAGCTGTAGAACCTGCCAGTGGACACCAGTTATGAGGGAGGCTGTCGGATTAAAAAAGAGATCTTCCATTAAGTGCAAAAGGCGGGTGGGACAGGTTCTCTGGCTCTGAATGATGGCCTCAAACAGACCAAGAAATGCAGCAGCTTAGACAGTTACTGAAGTAAATGTGAATTTCAGAGTGGTCTGGTGCAATGAGCTTCAGGTGTCTTTCTGGTAAACCATCTAGTGACTTGGTGTAGGGAAATTGCCTAGGTTGTTCTATCAGAGGTGGCCAAATACCAACCTTGTTTAGGGCCATTGTCAGGATGTAGGAGGAACACTTTGAGGAACTCCTATTTTCAGTTGATATGGCATCTTATAAAGAGGTTGTTCTGGGACCAGATGATGGAACTGTGTTACTCTGTGTAGTCCTGAATTTTATTCTGTCAATAAAAAACTGTTGGCAGTCTGTGTGGCATTGCTAAGTATGTTGCAGGCTTCAGGGGGATAAAATAACTTGCCTGTCCTATTCCTTTTTTCTTGTGTAACTGGTAGTACATTGAGGCAACTAAAAGTTCATGTAGTTCAAAGAATTCACCTCTTGAGCTTTTCTTCATTCCAGTCTTGAGGTGAAAATGTCTTATCATTTCTGTCTTGAACGTATAAGTTGTTTTTGATGCGATACCCAGTCATAATCCTCTATATGAGTTACACACTTTGTAATGCAGATTTGTTGAGGAAGGGTTGAGAACTATTTCTACAGTCTAACCTAGTGTAATAGGTGATTTGCACACCCACAGTGCAGTGCATATCTACTGTAAAATTGTTTTAATGCAATTTTTTCTCCCGTTTACCTCCCAACAATTTAGCCACCCCTGCTGGACCCAAATCCCATTCATTCCTTAGCTTTGGGAAGTCCCCACAGATTTTGTATGGTGAGAGCTACCTGGAGAGACCATCACTAAGATGACATCAGGGATTTAGTACCATTGTTGGCTTCCAGGCAGTGAGGGCATTTTGTACAGGTTCATAACCACTCCCTCTGGTGGTGATATGCACAGCTGCATCACTGCATGGAGTGCCTGTACCTTTCTGACTAATGCATGCATACCCTTTGCGTGCAAAGACAGTGCTGCCATTCCTGGCTTGGGTAACCACAGCACACATCCTTCCCTGCACAAGCTTCTGCTTTCTGTGGTCTCCATCCTTTAGAATTGGGATGGCAACTGAGCCAGCTGGGAACCACCATACCCTGCCCTCATGATGGGCAAGGCATATCCACTCATTTTCCATCTCCCCTTACTGTCTCTTCCAGAACCAAAGCCATTACTTCAACTTTCATAGTCTGAGTCACAGTTAGGGCACCAGAGAGCCAGGCCATAACTACATTAATTTATAATTCCAGCATGTTTTGCAATGTGAACAAAACTGATAAATGGAGCTAATATGGATACATTAGAATACATTTTTATAGTACCTACTACATATTTATTTGTCTCTTGTGTTTTTTTAGAGATTTATTTTATACTAAAGCCTCAACAAACACAACAGCCTCTAACAGTGGTACGTAATTGCAGAGCTGAATTTGGTCAACTCAAAAGTTCGGTAATCATGTCTTTTAACTGAAACAGACTTCTATGAGTTGACCAACTGCTGTACTTAATTTCTTAGTAAAATAACAGCAGAATAATGTCTGAACAGCTTAATCAGACATGTAGATTCCTCTCTGGATATTTCCAAGTCATAATTCCTTCATCAGTTTCAGCAGGTTGAATTTCTTGGGAAGGGTGTTCTGCTTCCATTTGCGAGTGTCATATTGCTTTGCTATGAACACTATAACATCTAGTAGAGCTTAATACTTAATAGCCAAATTCATTAGCCTTCAGACCAACTAAACTGATCACAAATAACTTTTTCCCCTTGTTTGAATGTCCCAACTATAGGCATTCACAGAAAATATGGAGCCAGTCACCCCTCCCCCTTACTACAGCTCCAGCACTATAAAGAGACAATGGGAAGCATCAGTTCCACTCTGGCTAGTGTGTAAACATTTTTATATTGGCACTGATATCCAGAAAATTGATATGTTCTCAAATTCAGTATTTATCTAGAGCTGTTATTTTCTCAAATTCAGGGCTTATGCAGGTCCTCCAGGATTTAGCCCATAAAAACTTCTATTGATAACTTGAATTCTCTCTTCCATGCCAGTCTACATTTTTCTATTAACCTTACTCTTTCATTTCCTGAATTGCATTTTACTTCCTGTTTTTAGAAAAGGCTTTTCTTCTATTTTTTCCACAATGCAGTTCACTCAAAGGCCAGTTTCTCTTCTTTATTGTAAGAAATTTAGCATTGCTTAAACCCGCTATCATTTTTTTTCAAAAACACAAAAAAAAAATCTCCTGTGATGCCCTTCTCCACAACATGCATGGCTGTAAAACTTCACCACTCGGTAAGAGTTCTACTGCCAGAAAATGTTTTCATTACAATAGTCCTAGACATTGGTTCAGATGTCTCCTATGTGAATTCCTCATTGCTTTCCATCTCAGTTGGAAGCATATAATCTTTATGGAGTCCAACAACATACCCTAAGAAGTTCCATAGTGACCAAAGAATCTGTTTGGACGTCACACACAGTCTATAAATTTAATTTCTGATAAAATTTCTGTAGCCCCTTCTGATGAGTGAAGACTCTTTTCTGAAGTACTGACTTTTAATCTTTCACTAAAACTCAGTGTACAATTTTAAACTTGGTAGCATTAGCATGATATTTTAGGTTTGACAAAGCCAAGACTGAATTTATGCATTAGCATGATATTTTAGGTTTGACAAAGCCAAGACTGAATTTATGATGGGAAGAGTTACTGTATCCCCTGCACTTATTTTTCCCTTGCTAATGCAAACTTGTAGTCTTGGAAGAATTTCAGTGTAGGAGGAACCTGGAGATCCTGAGAATGTATAATGAAGCATTGGTAAAATAAGCCAGAAAACCAGTTGCACTCTTTGCAGACAGTCCAAACATAAGCCCTTTTATTTCTGGATCAATTCTGTAGCCTTTGCTAAAAATCTCTTTCTATACCTGCTCTGCTGAGGCCATCAGAGTATGTGACATCTTTGTATTCAAGTAAAGTAACTTTTTATTTAACTTTTGTTGACTGGGAATGTCCGACTAGGACAGAGCCTATTTTCAGCAGAGGCCTGGGGAGTAACACTCCAGATGCATGTCTTTGGAACTTGGGAGTAAACCAGAGTACCCGGAGGAAACCCACACGAATCCAGGGATGACATGCAGTCTCTGCACAGAAGGCACCCCAGCCGAGAATTGAACAGGAGAACTTATTTCTTTTAGGTGACAATCTTAATGGCTGCACCACTGAGCCACCCCTATACTTGGTCTGGACTGTCTAAAAAGGGATATTCCTTTAATGTTCCCAGGCTATAATTAATCTTGATTGCTTTTGTGTTTGAAATGTCTTGTTGACAACTCTCAAAATATTTAAAGCTTGTGAAATAATGGCTTCAAGTTCATTTCTGGTCTGGGCAAATATGCAGTCAGATCATCAGCATAAACCTAGGTTGTAGAGTGGTGATTGTACATAGTTTACCCTAAGAGGGGAGGCAGGTTAAGACTGGTGTTAAGTGGCTCTAAGTGAAAAAACAAATCAGAGTTTTGATGAAGGGGACTTCCTTTTCTGGTTCCCATCGACTTAAGTATGGATGATAACCAGCTTTATTTTAGCAGTTGAACGACTCTGTAAGCCTTGACCAAAATCAAGTATTTACTTGAGAGCCTCTTGTAAAAGAAAAACTACTAAGGGTAATTCCAGTCAGAGTGGTCGGATATTTTTTCAGTGTTTAATCTAGCTAATAACTGTTTTCTCACCATTTTGTTTGCACTGATAATTAAGAAGAAAGTCTTTATTAAACCATCTAATCTAATTCAGAGCAAATCCTGTGATCTATGTACATTAGGGATGAAAGACTCTTGCCAGTCTGTACAAAAATCCTCTAAAAGTTCATAATCATGGTTCATGATCGATGTGTACCTGCAAATCCCTACCTGTTCTGGATGCTTCTCCTGTTTTAATATGACTGAGATAATGAGTTGCTCCCAGGAAGAGGGGACAACACTACTGAACAGTACATAGTTAGCCAGATAGGTAAAGTAGAAAAGTCTTATTTCCCCATTAAATAAATAAATAAAAATTTCAAAGGCAGACTGTAAAGGTTTTGTGTCTTATCCCTACTTTTCCCTTTCAGGAAAGCTTCCACTTCCTCAACAGTAATTTCTACAGTTAAAGAGGTATTCTAATCTTAGGGAGCTGTAACTGAGATAAGGCTAAGTTAAGTATTCAGCAAGTTTGGTTTCTTAATTCCCCTTGAAACACCTCCTTTGTATGCAATTATAGTAGAAATTAGCAAAATTTCTTTGGGTGTGTCACTAAGGTCTCATGTTTTGCAAATATCAAATGTCTTGTTGTCCAATTGCTAGAATCCTTTAGTTAAATGGTTTACTTTGAAATTCTTCAAATTCAACATGCCCTTGGCTTGATCCACTTTATGCTGTAATAAATTGTTAATTTTATCTTTTAAGTTCCGATATCTGCTGTGGTATGCTGAATTAGCTGTCCTGCACATTTAAGAGTTCCTTTTGATATTGTAATAGTTACACCCTTGTCGATCTAAGAGCAACCTCTGTGCAATCCTTTAAAAAACTTGCTGGCACCTCTTAAAAGGTTCCCATACCTCTGTTATCGAGCCAGTCATGCTACACTAACCCATTCCATTCTTTGTAAATTTGTATAAATGGCTCATGCACTACTTTCCCTTGGAAAAAAATAAAAACATAACCAATAATTTCAAGTGCCACTGTATCTATATATAATTTAGCAACTAAAGGGGTATGATGAGATAGCATAATCAGACAAGTTTCCAGACTCTTTCTGAGGTATCAGTAACTTGGCAGTTTTCAAGTTGGTATGAAACCAATAAGAAAAGGTATATGAGTTAGCTGGTAATCTAAATAATTTATACACATCTAATATTGCTGATGTAAAGACATACCTGGCATAGATAATATCCCAAGTGTACATGAGCAGTAGTGAACCTCCACTGTGGAGAAAGCTGTATTACAGTCCCTTTCCCTATACTCCTATTCCTAGAAAATAATCCATTCCCAGTTGCATATATAGATTAGAGAATAGTAATTTTCTGCTCCTCCAAGAGATATTTACTAATAAGATACCTGACCCCTTGATCTTCCCATTGCTCAGAAGTGACTCAAAAAAAATGTCCTCTTCTTGATGAAGGATGCAACTCTGTCCTTTTACTTGTAGGTCAAGTTGAAACATTCTTCCTGACAAGCCCATAGTTTAACAACTTTACATGCTCAAGTTCAGTTAGATGTGCTTCATGAATCAGAAGAAAATTGCATTTGTTTATTAGTTTGTGCAAATACTTTGGCACATTTGACCTCATACGAGTGCCCTTTTGCATTCTAGGTGAAAATTGTGTTAGGGGTCATAAAAGATAATGCAATAAAAATATGCCACTGTAAACTTCCAGTGCACTCCACATGCCAAGCTTTTTCCACATTGTCCAACCAGTCAACTCAAATACTGATTTATCCACAAAAGTATAAGATAGTTAAACACACTGGGGACAGCAAATCCTTGTTAATTTGTTCTAGTATTGATAACATCCAGTTCATAAATGCTTTATCAGCATCTATAAGGCTGTTTGCAGAATGATAACCAGCAAAATGCTTTAAAACACACCAAACCTCAAAATCTAAAAATATATCCCCTGGAAGTCATTAAAGGGCACAGGGCAAGCCATATGTCTTGCACTAGAAAAGCTTTTCTCAAGTGATATGGTATGCTACAATTGAACTGGATTATACTTTGACTATGTTCTCAGGGAAAAGCACAGATAGAAAGTTTTGTGTATAATGCAAGTCATAGGCAGTCTTTTGCTAGCTTTGGGCATTCATCATCATCTGAGAATTTGAATGTAATGAAATCTGAAAGCTTGATCTTACTGTTAAAAGAGCTTGGAAGTAAGTAGAAACTTTTTTAAAACAAGTATTCAAAATAGTTATTCTGCATGGGTTATGTATACTCAAGATGCCATCTTATGGTAGCAGATATCCAGAGCTGCTGAAATGGCAGACTGAATTTAGAACTAAATATGAATTGCATAAAGGTAATGATTTAGTTTTTTCAACCCACGGAAGATGCATTATTACAGGAGATAAATAAATTACAATTTAGCATTAAGGTGCACATTATTTTCAGCTTTCATGACTAAATAGAATGAAATGCTTGACACGTTAGCAGCTGCAGGCTATGAAAATTAGGCAGTGTGCGATATATCAGAGTTTGACTAGTCAGATCTTTTTGTGTCCCACAGTGAATAATGATGCAGCCCTGTAGCCTGATACTAGTTAACAGCGGCATTCCACTTAATTTGCTCCTCTTAATTCAGTGGTTTTGGCTAATGTAACAGAGGATTTCCAGAGTTTTCTGAGTGGATGCCAACAGAAGAATGACTGAAAAGGGGGTGGTCCCAAAACAGAAACATCTGTTCTGCCTCATCCCAAACTGAACTTCATTCTATCACACAAAAAGCCTTTACCATTATAGAAGAATGGTTCTACAACCACTGTCTTCTCCTCAACCCCCCAAAAAAACAAACTTTTGCTCTTTAAACCCTCTCATTTGTCTCCCCCACTTCATTTTACACTTACATCAAACAACAGTACTGTTATCTCTCCTGACCCCACCACCAAACTCCTAGGAATCACAATTGACAATCCATTAAAGTTTGACACTCACATAAACACTACAATAAAATTGACTAACAAAAAACTTGGATCCCTTTATAGAATAAAACCCTTCTTGACACCAGTTGCCAGAACCACAATAGCTAGAACCCACTTAATTTCTACCCTATTATACGCTTCCCCAATATTCAACAATCTTTCTACAAATAATCTTAACAAACTAGCTAGAGCATATAACAACATTGCCAGATTTGCTACAAATACACCTTACAGGACTCATCACTGTCTGAACCTAAAACAACTAGACTGGCTTGAATTACCTCACTTATTACATTTTAACCAACTTATAATCGCCCATAAGGCCCTATACCAACCCAATAATATCCCTATTCTCTCTTCCCTCATAAAACCTTATAACAACTTGAGAAATCTACGCTCTGCTAACAAAATGTTGATTCATACTTCCTTATCTAACAACTCAGCAGGTGACTCCATATTCTCTAATTCAGTTGGTAAAATATGGAATCAACTACCACAAGACCTTACAACCCTAACCTCTCTCCCACTATTTAAAACTAACCTAAAACTTTTCTTCTCCAACCACTGGTTATGTTCTTGTACTAACCCTGCCTAGCTGTTATTCTCTAATCTATCTGCTACCCACATAACCTAATTTTTTCTACCTTAAATCTTTATGTACCCAATCTATACTCAAATCTTCTCTCTTAATTCCTATCTCAGTCACTACTTAGTACTACTTACCATGCTCAAAACCTACCAGATACTGTACTTACATTTCTTTTTGTATACTATGTTAAACTGAAGTTGAATTACTCTATAGTAATGCCATCTCCTAATCATTAGCATCAGATGTTTATATATTTTTAAGTATATTTTTGTTTTTAATATGTATTTTGTGTGTTACTTTTAGTATGTTTTTTTTAGTATGTTTTTGTTTTGGAGCTTTTCTCCCCGGGCCTCCACTGAAAATGGACACGTATCCTGTTGGACTAGCCCGGTCAACAAATGTAAAATAAAAATAAAATCAGAAAATGATGATGAAGGGAGAAAACATCATTGAATAACAGTTGGAGTGGTGTTATAGTGTAGCACAAATGGAGACTATTCATAATGCTTCTTCCAGAGTCTTCACAGAGGTACTTTGCACATTACTGATCAAGAGATTTGTATTTATTCCAGCAATGTTGTTGATGCTATAACATATTTGAAAATGTTTATTAGGAATATCAGTTTAAAAGGGTTGTTTAGTACTACATAGTATACATTTAGAATATATATAAAAGGCCTAGCTAGCACTTTTACACCAGTGAACCATCCTCTTCTTGAAGATTTTTTGAAAACATAAGAATGTGACTGTTATGAACTGTTCAAACAGGGTGCCACAGGTAAATATTATAAATTAACTCAAGATGAACATATAGCATTATTCTGATGAAGTCCTGTAGTGTACATGGGACAAAAGTGCTCAACAGTTTTTGTATTAAAATCACATTTATTATATATCCTTAAGGTTGCGAATTTGCTTTAGCAAAACATATTAAGATTAATGGTTTGAAGCATAATTTAAATTTTAGTGTTTCAGGTTTTAAATATTAGTCTGAGAGGCTGTGATGTGCTTAATACCATTGAAAAACTTGAATTTTAATATATTAGGCTACAATCCACTGTCCATCCAGACTTAAATAACTCTGTTTCTTTAAAGCCAATACTTAAGATATGTAGTTTACATGAAGTCACACGTTGTTTAACAGATTATATAACGAAGTTTTGTATTCATTTTAATTGTCTGATGAAGTGATTTGAGTGTGAAAGTGCGTACATTTTTGTGTATAAAAGATGGTTTTGCTTCAGTTTATGGCCATCTTGTCCTAGTTGTTCTTCAGGAAATGTTCTCCTCATGCTCTGATAGGGAATGCTTTTTATTCAAGAATGTTTCTAGTACCAGTGAAAGAAGCCTCGTGAACACCAGTCCTTGATTTTTTCCTTTCTTAATCATTTTATGAAAGTCACAAATTTCAGAATGCTATACACTCAGAACCTGTTATCTCTTATTCCAACTTTCAATTCATTTGGTAAGTCTCAATTTAAAGAATACTTAACATAGCCCTATAGTCTGTGATTTCATTTTTTGAAGATTCATTTTTCATTTGATTACACTGCCAGTTCTCTGCTTTATCTTTGGGTTATCAACTGCCCCAAGGGTGTTCACAAAGTGTCCAGCACCAGTGATAGCCTATTAAAGACTGCAAGGCATTCACATTTTCCTTATTTGGATGACTTGTATATCTTTGCAGAGTCTTTTGCAAAGTGTCAGGAACCTCTGTTGGGTAAGAGATCTCCTTCACAGACTGAGTTTTTCCTTCCTACAGGATTGTGTTCCTTGTGTATATTCTAGATACTTCAGTTCAAAGAGACTTTCATCTGCAGGAAAAAGTAGATATATAATTAAATCTCTTCATGAATATTTCTATTCAGTCCAGGACCTTGACAAAGAAATTCCTCCGGATACTATGATTCATGGCATCTATGATTCTCATAATTCCTGTCGCCATACTCCACATGAGAAAGATTCAGTGGTATTTAAAATTAGTTTGGTTTAAACATCAACACCCCCTGACGTTTCAATTTCCGGTTTTGGGATTTATGAAAAGAGAACTGCGTTGATGGAACGACCAATTTTATCTTAATCCAGGTTTCCATTTTCCCTTCCAGCTTCAGCACAGTTTATTACTATGGCTGCTTCAGACTTTGCTTGGGGTGCTGTGTCTTTGAGGGGTCAAAGTGCAGGGTCTTTGGAAAAAATGCAGACCAAAATACATAAAACGTAAAAGAAAAGTTGACCGTCATAAATGTACTCAAATCTTTCATCATATGTGGTCTCCCAAGGCCACTACAGATGATTACGTGCAGTATCACAGTGATGTGGTATATAAACAGATGGGGGGACAGATCCTACATACCTCTCAACCTGGAAACATCAACAATCCGGACAAGGCCCATGAAAAGTAGGTACAAATCTATGCTTATTAACATAAAATTATGTAGCACCACCCACTCCAATGGAATTATGGGATACCAACTTTTAAATGCAAACTGAAGAAAAGACAACCAAAATATGGTCATGAAACACAAAATAAGAACAATTGTGTTTTATTTATATTAATATTTGAACTTGTGCAAAACTAAACTACAATATTCTTTTAGGAAAATAACACTGGGTGTGTTTGTGCTTGCCTTCAGCCTTTTTTAAATAACATAAAATATAAACCAGAACAACAAATTACAAAATTTTGAACTTGTATAAAACTAAAGTTCATAAAGTTCTCTTATATAAAAATAAAATTTACTCCCCTGGATTCACAAATCCTCCGTGTAAGACTAAATAAGTCGTACTCGGAAACTGCAGTTGAATGGTATGACGTCAGCGTGCCATACGCATATTCATGAGGGCACGCTGACTCTACTCCAAGTCTAATACGGACTGTGCAGGAAGGCAGGGGGTGTGTCTGATTGCCGAGCAATCCAAAGGTCCACGCCCCTGCAAGTGTCTGAATTGTGAAATGTCAACACATATGAGCGAGTCCGCTGAAATGTCTACATACCCAACACTACACTCCCTCACATTGTAAATCCCCAGTACAGTTATAAAATGTAAAACTTTTATGTTATTTTTTTTTTCATTCTCGATATAGCTGCCCGTATTTGCCCGTTTGTGCGTGGGTGTGCCCATTGCTTAGCCACAGTTAGCAATTCCGACATCGAAGAGTATAATAAATGTTTATGCAAATTAAGCCAAATAGTAATAGCGTAGTGGTAGAGCCTTCGCACAAAGAGGAGGTATTCACGGTTCGAGTCCCACCACTCCCCATTCTATTTTATGTTTAAATTAGTATATGAAATAATTCCTGACATATATCAATAACATTTTACTAAAATGCATTGAAATGGCCTATGTATCAGTGAGCAAAATGTATATATATAAATATAAGAAGGATCCTGACATATAATTGCCCATAGCTAAGCAGCGCTTTACCCAGCGCAATATAGTTGCCCATACTTAAGCAGCACTTTACCTAGCACAATATAGTTGCCCATAGCTAAGCAGTGCTTTACCTAGCGTAATAGGTTTGCGCGGAGCTGCGCACTGCGCTAACCAGCGCACCGTAGGGCAACGTGGAGCAAAGTTGCCTAAACACAGCCACGCCCCCTAGCCTGTCTGGACAGTAGTAAAATAAAAAAACAATGACAAGGTTCGAATCCGGGACACTGTGCACCATAATCAAAGTACTGGACCATTAAGCCATGACAGCTTAGGATAAACATGCAGTGTTAACATACATATACTTATAAATGGAAGATTAACCATTACTAAGCATGTCTGCAGTCAGCTGAGAAATTTCAAACATGGCCAATCACAAAAAAGTGTGGAAAATGCGGCAGATTTAAGCTCCATAGGTGGGAATACTTGCCATAACTGATTGTAGCTCCCATTTGCAGTCAGAATGTCTGGTGCTGGAGAGGGTAGGTGCTTTCAAGCGCAACGCTGGGGCATTGAGGAGTCCAAATACATGGTTTGGCTCCTTGTCCACCATCATGAGTCAAGACTCCTGCAGGGCCAGTTCCAAGGGGCGGAGTACAAAGCAGAGGTTTGGAACTGGTTATCTCATGATCTCACCAGTGCCACAGCGTCCCTCAGACTGGTGAGCAGGTCCGTCACCACCATGCAGACCTGAAGAGACGGAAGCAGGACCTACTGAACCAATGGATCCAGGAGGCCCGTGACATGCAAGATGCCCCACTACTGAGTAGGTAGCCATGGAATGAAGTATGTAAGACATGCTAATTTAGTCTGTATAATGGATAGGTATGTCTCAATATCCCTTCATTTACTTCACAGCTGCAGGTGTTCGTGCTGCAAATCAGCAAGCCTATGCAGATAGGCTGCTAAGGCTGCACCACCAGGCAGGTTAGTAATTATTCTGCATGTATTGTTATATAAAATAGGTGAGAGAGCCTGGAAAAAAGTGTTGTAGCCCAATAATAAAGCCATAAAATGCCATGAATAATGTCTCTGCATGTACTGTTATAATATGTCAGAGAGCCAGAAAAAGAGTGTAGTAACCCATTAATAAAGGTAAAATAAGTCCGGAATAATATCTCTGCATGTACTGTTATATAACATAAGTGAGCGAGCCTGAAAAAGAGTGTTGTAACCTATTAATAAAGGTATAATACATCTTGAATAAGTCTTCTGTATGCACTGTAATATCAAATAAATGAGAGAGCCTGTAGAAAAGTATGTAATCTAATTAATAAAGGTATAATACTTGGAGTGTGTCTGTGTCACTTACTTTGAAATGTTGTTGTACCCTTGCATTTTATAAATAGTACTGTTGTATTAAGTGCTGTCAACCCACAGTTGGGCAGTCCCATATAAAGTGGATGAAGGAAGTGCCAGTAGTTGTGAAGCATATATACAGTCCTCAACAGTTGGTTATTGGCTGGCATGCATAAGTAAATCTGGCACATGAGTAGCTTGTTAATGTGTACCCCAGAAATGTGAGTGTGTTACATGAAATGTAGGTTTCTGTAGAAATGTAACAGAAAATGTCACGTGAACACATCCAGATATGTAGATATATAAATATACATAAAATATATAAGTATGTAGCAGTAACATCTGCATCTTGGACAGTTAGTATGTCAGATATAGGTCAGGTATATAATGAACTAGACAAACCCATTATACAACCTAATGCACGTTGCCTAGTGTAATAATACATGTAAGGGATATACACCTGCAGTCAATAGGAATGTAGTGTAGACTAAAAGTACTTATAAGATGTTAATGGAGGTATCTTTTTACACCCTACTGTATGTGCATAAACAATGCAATTCCACACCTCAATGGGTATGTCTAATCTGACATTTGTTGGGACATATGTCCTATTCTATAAATATCTGCATGAACTTTGATGCATGTGCCCTGTTCAAACACCCCAATCATGGTGGCCTGTTGCCACCAATCATCCCTGCATGCTGTTGGAATGTGCACTGTCGTTCAGTATATGCATGTGTTATGCTTGCTGTTCAACTGTTGGAACCTTGGTGTGTTGGGTTAATGGAAATATTACTGCATGCTGTTACAACTAATTTGGAATGCTGTTGTCTATGTTGTAATTAAACACACCTAAACACAGAACGTATGGGAAGGCTGGTCCCAGCGGACCCACCTGTCCCTCCTCAGCTGGTGATTGCACCTGGCACCAGCAGGTCTGGTGCCCAGCCCAGGCTCCCCTCCTCCTTTGGTCCTGTGCCACCTTCGGGTGGAAGTGCTGCAGGGGATGGGGCTCGTCCCCCTTGTGCAAGTATGGGTGGAGAAGGGCTATCTGTCACCCTCCGAAGGGTCTGGGCTGTGGTGCATAGGGAGATCCAGCGTTCAGTTGCTGATCTCCTACGCCAGCTCGAGGCGAGAGTGACGCGACTCACGGGTGAGCCTGCCCCTCCTACGCAGCCCCCAGCACAGCCACCCTCGGGGCTGTGAAGGTGCAGTGGTGACTGCCCATGGGTGTGGATCTCAGTTCCACTGTTACCATCTGTGGGCTCATGGGCTTGCGATTTCCAAACTTCCGTCCCCGTCAATTGTGTACACCCACCCCATGTGTCATATTCCGCCCCTGTATGCATCTTGTTTGTCTTGTCTGTTTACCTCCCCAACCTACCTTCCCAAATATACCTACTTCCTCTACCTCACTTTCCACTCTCACCTGAAAAAAAAAAGGGCAATCTGTTCCCACAAAAAAATTACGCCCCATACATAGCTGCCCATTTCGCACACATGTCCGCTGGACATGTAAACTGATAATTATAATTGGCAGTACAACATACTCTGTTGTCCTCACCCCTCTCTCAGGGGTGGAAGGTTTCAAACTTCACTCCAAATTTTTAACATATGCACAGCTGTTGCTGGTAAAGAAATGGGCAGCTATGGACCTTCCCTACACCTGTCCTGCACATCCCGAGCTGGTTTTCCTACTGTCTTTCCCTCTTTGTGCCCCCTTTTCACCACTTTCCTATCTCCCCATTTTCTTTTCTTTCAAAGAAATTAGTGTGGGGGTTAGCGGGAGTAAGCACTTTTAAGCAGTAGTAAGTGGGTTTGCATGAGTGTGCGCATGTGTGTGCTTAGCTATGTATTGCTAAGTGTCGCGCAAACCCGCTTACAACTGCTTAAAAGTGCCTTAGTCACTCTGTATGTCAGGGCCTTTGTTCTGCTCAGCAGCAAAATAAAACACCTCTGTCAGTCTCGAACCCCAGACCTTGGACACACTAGACTACATGAAGTACCACTAAGCCACAGCAGATATACAATAACTTGGTGCTGAAATAAATATATCATGCATTACAATGAGTGAATGTGAAGGAAAAATAGGAAGGCCATAACACAAAGCTTCTTCTGTGGATCTTTACCAGCAATTGTTGTGGAATTGCATTACATGAGTGTGATAAGAGAAGCAGCCATTGTAGCAGCAAATAATGTTACAGAGGCACTTTACAACCCCCACACAGTATCATAGCAGGCAGACACTGGCATATCTGATTAGGGCAGAGGCCATACTTCCTAACTGTGACTACTTTTCAGGGATGTCCCTGATTGTGAAACATATTTTAGCTGTGTCCCTCTGAATCCCTCTGAAAAGTACTGATGTCAGTCAGAAAGGTGGGGTATTACATAATGAATACTGACAATAATAACAGTAGACATCACTTGTACTTCATAAAAGGTGTACTAATCCATATGCACTGCTTCACTCAAGTCTACACTTACTGTCTCTATTATGTGTAAGGTGTACCTCACTTTTAACTACCTATCCCTGACTCTGTGCAAAGATGTATCTGAGTGTTTCATAGGCCTGGCAGAGGCACAAACACACAGGCATATCAGCTATTCTGCTGTTACACACTCTGCAAATAGCTTTGGTAGGACTTCCACAACCATACCCTTATGTAGGAGTACAACACAGAAATACCAAAGGATGTAGACATGTACTGGTAGCAACTGACTGTAACAATGCCATTGTACCAGTGCTGTAAACACCTGTGGGTTGCACAGACAAAGAATAACAGTGTAACATCTGGCTACCATCTGGATAGGTTCACAGTTGGGAACTATGCAGACAGACCACCTGCCTTGATAAACTAACAGGTACACACCAATCCTTTAAATCCAGTAAGATAACATTCACACAATAATACATAATGCTCTCTGTATGTCTGCATCCCCCCACAATGAAAATATACTTGTGTGTTTAGGGTCTACCAAAGATGTAGGTAGGCATACTCAGTACTGGAATTGTCCAGTTTACCTGAGAATCCTGTGCTAATGTCAACAATAAAAAACGCAAACCCTGCAGAAGTGAGTACATCAATATTCACAGTATACCAGTTCATGTGCCAAAAGAATACTTCTCAGTAACTACTTTTGTATGGCAGTTAATTATATGAGTAGAAAATAAAATACATACTCACATATATCTTGTGTAAGCATTTGTAGGGGTGAGTTAATCTCTACACTGATAGCTCTGTAATGGAAGTGGCAACAGTCAGGTCTGAGTACAACATGTACATCACTGTCTACACCTCTAGCTTCAGATATAAAAAGTATACCAACCTTCTGACTTACACAACAGTGGCCACAGCAAACAAGCACAGGCCCCACTCTGGAAATCTGAAAGGGCTATGCCTACATACCTTAGCAATTTATAGCATTGAGTACTGCAATTACCACACAGCAGGGTGTATGCATTTACCAAATGCTGGGCACCAGTTGGTGCAGAGGGCATCACATGCACATGTGCAGATACCTATAAAAGCAGACTGTACTTGCTATCCCCACATGCAATCATTACATTGCATGTGTTACAGACTATGTAACTCCTGGAGAGTAGTGAAAGAAAATTATTAATTAATAAATAAATACTTAATTAAGTAAAAAAAAAACTTAATTACTAAGACAAAAAATTAATTAAGAAAAAAAATGCTTAATAACCAAAAATAACAATTAAGTAAAAAAAAAACTTTACTTAATTAATAAAAAAAAAAAAAAAATGAAAACATACACAGACGGACCTGAAAGTGACAAACAGGTATGTAACAGATATGTAGTTACCGGCAAGTAGTAAATGTTTACGAAGAGTATTGTACATATTCTGAAACATGCATATGTGGCAGCAGTAGGTATGTATGCACTGATGCCATGCATAACTACTGCCATGGACGAAGTAGTGTGTAGCTGTGGGCAGTGGGACATAACTGTGATATATGTAGCTCAGCATTAAATGTCAAACATCTGATCATGTTATCTATGTTCTGTACAGTACTGTGTATAATGGCAGTTTGGGGGAGTAGTGCAAACACCTATAGAAACTTGGATGTGACAGAGTAAGACATGCATGATAGTCATATAATGTGTAGCTTAGCACTGGCAACTGCTGTACCAGGCTGGTATAGTAATGTAGCATTTGCAGCTGTATATACTCCCTGTAATATTACTGTATGAACACATGACAACTGTTCATGTTGTAGCAAGGCCCAACAGGTCATCCATGAGGTGTACGGACTTACAACAGTGTGGACCTTGTGTGTGTATGGCACACACATATGGAGGGATATTTATGTGTCCGCTATATTAGCATCTTGACATGTGCATAGAGCAAGGGACATACTGCAACTGTTTGTGAAGGGTAGACATATATATGTTGGTGCAGGTTGTTATGTGCATATTATTATGTAGGTTGTAGTGTGTGGCAAACAAGACAGCATACAGTGCTGGCATATGACATGTGGTGTTTAAACACTGTGGGTATGATTTGTTAGGTTTTTAGTCTTCCAGACAGGGGGTCCTGCTAAAGATCCATGGGCTGAGAATACCTTTCATGCATTCTGCACAAGACTGTGCAATATTATTACATAGCTGTATCCCTCTCAACCTTTGCATACTTGATATTCCCACCATGAAAGGTGGACTGTATATGTGCCTATATGTACATCAATGGATGTTTATATGTACGCTCAAGCTCAATGTTGTAAATGTATTGCCATCCCTTGTGTTAAAAACCCTGTACCCATGAACTACCACATAGGTGGTAGTCTACTCAACACCAAAAGTGTGATAAGAGACCACGGGACACAGGTGGACAGCAGTGTCCCTTTTGATAATCACAGTGCCACACTAGTCATGTAAACTGTGTACGGTCCACATGTCATCAGAAAAGCTGTGTCATCCATGGAAAAGAAGGTCAGTGTTCCACTCTACTCATCAGTCATAAAACCCATCATAGAGTACAATGGCCCTTTTGGTATGTACCTCAGAAGACATCTACAGCAACTGTAGATGCCAGACACATACCTCACAAAGAGTATTACCAGACAGATGCCCTATGCAGACTGTCTTACAAAACCACAGCTACACTGTGTCGCATACCGCCTACCCAGAGGCAACCTCTGCCTAACATACAAAGCTATACCAAACCCACAGGTGTTGGACATGCTCCATATAAACATTAAAATCCATACAAGCTACACACTGTACTGATCTAAACCTTGTAATGTCAAAAAGCAGAACATGCTGGAGTGGTACATTCTCATAACAGACACATACCATACTCTGGAACTAACTACCTCTCAATAGCAAATAAAGGTCCTCATTAGCAGTTGTCATGAATAATCATGATGATTGGATGTGAGATAGGAAATACAACCCGGGAATCACCTCTGTGGCTCTGCATGACAAGGGCACATGAACTTAAATTACATGTGTGTTGAAGGGCAGGGTACCATATGGCTAGGCTTTCATAGGCCCTACGGCTAATAGCCTATTAGCTACCTAGGACCCGATACACACACACACACATGTACTTGTTACATTATTTGCTATGTGAGGTTGACTGAGTGTGATGGTGAATGTGTAGGTGAATGTGTCAAAGTTGTGTATATGTGTGATAGCCTAGTGGGAAACTGTTTATATCATGGTATGTAGTGTTGTAGCTCTGATCCCAGCAAACATGTATGCTATTGCTTGGCAGGAAAAGCAGTATGGCATACGATGTAATGTAGTCCCATGGTGTTGACTGGAGTGTGCCATTGTAGGCTAAAGCAGTACATGTATGCTTATTGATTGTTAACACTAGTGAATACAAATCCCGTATGAACTGTAGTACTACCAGAAGCTGTAGGCCTAAACAGCACAGTATGGTGTATATCCACATTGCTTGGAAACACTGTTTTGTTTGTTACCTGTAGTCCTCACACATTGCATACATCAGGCATAAGGTTTTGTAAGTGCTGACACACAGTACTGTATGGTACACAGGTAAAACTCATCTGGGTTGCCATACCTTTGTGTCTTGTAGGTATGTCTGATGTGTGTGTGTGTGGGTATGCCTGTAACATGGCCTCGGTCGTATGTGTGTCACAGGATATAAATGCATATCTAGCAACATGTATTGTGTAGTACAGCAGTGTGCCACCTATATTGATGAATGTGCACATATGTTACTTAGGGGTTTGCTATCAACAAGTAGCATGGTGTACTGGTAGTATTGTAACTGCACTTTACATTCATTTCAATGGATGACATATGTCTGTATGCATTAGCTTAATATATACCTCCTGTGGCTAGGTGGTGCATTGTGTCACATACAGTGTGCCATGTACTGTTGTATAGTCTTACATACTGGTTTCTCTTTGTTGCTGTGCAGAACATGGTTTAATATATAGAATGTGCCAGGCACTGTCAGGCAGTTGTGGGCTGAGCACTGATATGTGGTATTAAAAGTGTGTATCTACTGACAGCCAATAGGTTGCTATATATGGCATTTCATTGATATCTGTACTTTAGAATGTTAAGTGTGTCATATGACTTGCTCACAATTATTGTTTTATTGTCTTCCAGGGACATGTCTCACCATAGAAACCCTGCGTATTCCCCTAGAGAGGAAGACATAGTAATATCCACACTAGTACAACATCACACCCTGCTGTTCTCCAGAACCAGCCAGGACCAGCATGAGCGCACTGCACTGTGGCAAGATGTTGTCCATCGGGTTAATGACGTAGGCATGCATAACCAGACTTATGAGCAGGTATGCCATCACTGCAGTGATTTAATTAGACATGTCCGGCAGCATGCCTCCGATGTCCGCAGACAACAGCTTGCCACAGGTGGTGGTGCAGCAGTACATCCGCCCCTCACCAGAGTGGAGGAGCTGCTCCTCAGCATGGTGGCTCCTGGCCAACCACTACAACAAACATGTGTCATCATGGAGGCCGGAGTCACCCAGCAAGTTGACTCAGAGCGTGCAGGTAACATGGCATATCTGTAGACTACCACTAGCTCAATTGTTAGAACATGCATATGTCAGATGTGTACTTGCTATTTAGAAGATGTGGAGCCTGGTGTTGTGCAATACTGATAATTTGGAACATAATCTGTATGCCTGTGACTGTCAGCTGTTGTACTACTCTAAAATTGCAAACTCACAGCGGCAATGCCATAGTTGTTGACACTGACAAACTGTCTCATATCCTTGTAGGTCCCTCTGGTGTGACAGCAAGACAGCTGACCCATGCTGGTGAGTGTTCTACATTTCATATAGCAAATAACATGTGCATGTCATAGGTGAGTTGTAGGCCATATACACATGTAAAACACCTACACATAATGCATGCTGTGCATGTTTTCCTGTGGGACTATGCACATCTTAGTAACATGAGTAGATGCCTCAAACACATGCAATACACAGAACATCCCAAACAATTGTGGTACACTGTAGTGGACATTGTATAGGCAGAGCCAATACACATGCACACAACATACACCACTTTGTCATACGCAGTACGTGTTCATATGATACACATGGCGTATTTAGACACCTGCTGTAAGGTCAGACTCCAGTATCCCAAATGTCATCCACACAACACACATACTATACCTTAGGGGTAGAGGCCTATAATGGGGTGGTGCAACACTCTTCAACACACAACACATTCATGTTAGGCAATGCTCCCTATTGAACACCTTACATACCCATGTAACAACTGCCTGTGAAATGGTTAATGTAGCCACAGTGCTGCAGTTCAGGTACAGCAAGATAGTTGCCAGTGTGGCACACATTAGTGGCCTTGAGTGACCACATGATACTGACTGATGATGGCACATGGTACTACACTACATCCAGTTACAGTAACTAGAGTACTACATATAGCATTCATTGTTATACACCTGAAGGTTGTGTGCATCCAGCCATGGTATGTATACCTGTGAGTGATAGTGCTCAGGACATTGGAAAGCATTTAATACTTGCACAGCAAAGTTGTGTCCATGTGCACATTCTGTTCCAGGGTGAGGCCAGTCATTGAACATCACACATGCATCAAAGACATGTATACTGTTATTAACAAGAACTCTCTACACTCGCACTGCATGCTGTTGAGCAACACACATCCTGCATGCTGACATGTGTGATAAGACTCTTTGGCTTCTGATACTGTACTCCATCATCAACCACTAATTAGTATGTTTTGGATTGCTGTTGGTTTGTGTGTGTGTGTGTGTGTGTGTGTGTGTGTGTGTGTGTGTGTGTGTGTGTGTGTCTCTGCTTTAGTGAGTAGTGTATGTGTGTTCATGTGTTCACATGTTCATGTGTGCATGTGTTCATATGTTCATGTGTGCATGTGTTCACGTGTTCATGTGTGCATGTGTTCATGTGTGCATGTGTGCTAACATCATGTACAGATTGTAAAGTGTGTTTCCTGTCTTCCTCTCACAGGTGCTGAGGTTGGGTTGGTTGAGTGCAGCAGGGAACCTGAAGTCACTGCCACAAATAGTGGAAATGATGATACATGTGTTGCGGCACAGGCAGGTTTGACAGGGTCTGTCATTGGGCCACCAGTCGACTGTACACAGCTTTCCACCCCATCTATGTGCACATTCATACTGCCAATACATCCCTCATCACCAATGGCCTTAGCTGAGGGACAGCATACAGTAGGCATTGACCAGGATAGTGTGGTATCTGTGGCACATGCATCCCCTCACAGCAGCCATACCCAGTTTCTTGGAACAGTACCACATAGGCAGATGTCCAGGGGTTCTTGTGGGAGCACTGCTGGTCGTAATGCCTCTGGCAGACGTGCCCCCACAGGTCTTACAACCTCAGGTATGTTCTGGGCTGTAATGCAGGCACAGGCACGTATGGAATGGTACACGAGACAGGGACTAAGGGTGCAGAGGGCCCATAACACCGCTATCAATGACAGTATCCATGACCTTGCTGGTGCCATCTGTAATTACACTGAGGTCATTGATAGATGTTGGGGGGAGACATTAGATGTCCTCTGCAATGTAATGTCCATGTGCCAGGACAGTGCGCGACGGTTGAGATGTCGACGTGGATGTATGCCAGCAACATCATTGGCTGGCAGTCATCGTGGATGACCCACAAGTCACAGCCGCTCCCGTAGTGGCAGTACCAGCCCCAGCAATGTTGGGGCTGGGCTGTCAATAGACCGTCCTAGAAGACCACATGCACGTGGCTCTGGATAGTCCCAGCAGGGACATGGGTCCAGTCGACATACCTCTGCCTCTGATGATAGTACCCAGTCTGGCTTAGTACCCGATACTGTCCGTAGCACCCCTGCCAGGCACAGGTACTGTGTCAGTGGCCAGAGACGGTAATCTGTACAGCCTGGCAGGTACAGTCTGTGGCTGTCCCACAACCTCCCATATATGGCAGCCACATGGTGGAACTGTGTGCATACAGGCACACATGCATAAACCAAACACCTAGGGCTAACACACACACACACACATTACATCAACATTGGCCCATGCTGTACTGTTGTCCCTCACACACACACACACACACACACACACACACACACACACACACACACACACACACACACACGTCGATTGGATGGGTCAGTGTCAGGCTCTGGCAAACCAACAACACACCCTGTGCATATGATGAAACTGTGCCACCTCCTGTCATCTGTAACATTGATGCAGGAACAGGCTAACATGGTGCTGATGCACAGGCTGACTTTATAGCAGTGTAGCAATGTTAGCATGTTGTCAACAGTAAAGTGTAATGATATCCTTGTAGGTATATCTGAGCAGGCATGATGCATTAAGGCTATGATTGTCAATGTAGTATTGTTTACACCACTGTTAATTCCAACAATGTATTGTCTGCCCATGTGCCACTTGGCTGTTGTGTGTAGGTTTGGCAGCATGTGTTAGTGAGTGGACAGTACGTGTGTGATGTGTGCAGTACAGATTTGCAGGTGTACATTTGTGAACATGGTGGAGGTGCACTGTCTGGATGTACATGCATAGTGGACACATGGGAAGGGTGGCATGCCCTGCATTACACAGTGTTAACATCTTATAGTTTCTATTGGTGGCCAGTATGCATTTTACTACACATATGTTTTAACTTGGGTACACATGTGTGTATGACATGGTTTGACACTATGCTGTGGGTGATACTGTTACTATCTGTCATTGGTTTGCATTCTGGTAGTATACACAACCTCAACAGCCTGACTATAACCAATCATTAGATGATGTCTTGACAACTGACACACAGATGTAGGAAACTCAGTAACATTTGGATCCCTCCGGTACTATACTATACCGGTAACCAGTGGTATTGACTGCCACCTATTCCTGGGACCACTCCTGTTTGGCATATAGCCCTCTTAGGTACAAGCAAACACACTAGGGATATGTCCGTCCACATCTGGAAATGCATTCAGTGGCCTACAATGCATTCTCCAGATGAGACACTTATCCTCCGCAAGGGTATCATACAGACAGATACCTGTTGTCCAACCCATGCTGTAAAGCTATAAGCCAACTATAGCATAGTCATCCACATTTACTAAACATAGTATCCCGACAGTTCCACATAGGTAGTAGCCCCCAACATGTAGAACGGGTACCGATGTATACATGCAGCCAAGTGTTATGTCATCTGTCCTTTGGTATTCACATTTCCAAAGGTATTCTGACATCCCTCGGTGTATCACATGAGCAATAAGGGGTCTGTATGCATATCCACAAAGGTTGTTGTACACCTATAATGAATGTCCATTATTGACAGACTGTGTTGTGTTTGAACATGTCTGACATATACCCCAGGCATGAACCCTCATTCACACTGTTCTATACACAGATACCTGAAGTGTGCAATGCACATATTGTTGTTATACTGATATGTCATGCAGTAGTAAAAGCAAACCCCACAACACATTAACCCACAGTGTCACACACTCAGCAATTGCAGGATTCAAACCCCTACCTCACTATATTATGATACTAGAGAAGTATGCATTAACACGACACGCTATATGCTTTACTGGGAGTTTTTATTTCCACTGCTATATTTGTAGGCTGCTGACATCATCAGACTTTCCAAAGATGAATATATCACTTTTAAGGCGTTTTCCTAGTCTCCAAAAAGGGCACTCCTCCCAAAGGAAATCACCCAGAAACACGCACTCAGCAATTGCAGGATTCAAACCCCTACCTAACTATGTTATGATACTAGAGAAGTACCCATTAACATGACACACTATATGTTTTACTGGGAGTTTTTATTTCCACTGCTATATTTGTAGGCTGCTGACATCATCAGACTTGCCAGAGATGAATATACCACTTTTAAGGCGTTTTTCTAGTCTCCAAAAAGGGCACTCCTCTCAAAGGAAATTACACACCCCCCCACACACACTCAGCAATTGCAGGATTCAAACCCCTACCTAACTATGATACTAGAGAAGTACGCATTAACACGATGCGCTATATGCTTTCCTGGGAGTTGTCATTTCCACTTATATATTTGTAGGATGCTGACATCATCAGACTTGCCAAAGATGAATATACCACTTTTAAGGTGTTTTCCTTGTCTCCAAAGAGGGCACTCCTCTCAAAGGAAATCGCACAGAAACACCCCCCCCACACACACAGCAATTGCAGGATTCAAACCCCTACTTAACTATGTTATGATACTAGAAAAGTACGCATTAACACGACACGCTATATGCTTTACTGGGAGTTCTCTTTTCCACTTATATATTTGTAGGATGCTGACATCATCAGACTTGCCAAAGATGAATATACCACTTTTAAGGTGTTTTCCCTAGTCTCCAAAAAAGGCACTCCTCTCAAAGGAAATCACACAGAAACACACACCGCCCACACACACACTCAGCAATTGCAGGATTCAAACCCCTACCTAACCATGTTATGATACTGGAGACATACACATTAACACGATGCGCTATATGCTTTACTGGGAGTTTTCATTTCTCCTGCTATACTTGTGGGATGCTGACATCATCAGACTAGACATGGTAATGTGTGTGCACTTTGTTTTATGCAATTCCAGGACTGAGTCATGGGGGACAGCAGGTGTTACCAGATTGAACAGGACTCCACAATTCTTACCTTGTGTGATCTATCTGTGGCCCAGTTGCCAATCCATCAGATGACAATACATATTTATGCACAGGTTGTTGGTTTTGTGGATACGACATGTGTCTGGGATGTTGGAAAAGGGCTATTCAAAGTCTATGTGGGACGTGTTTAGCTCATTTCATTGATGTATGTCCTGGGTGAATGCCTTGCAAACAGTCTAGCAGGTTTGGGAACCATGATCTGCCCATGACCAAACCAAAGTTGGTAGGGTTGTTTGTTTGTAGGCTTCCAATAGCTCTGTTTATGACTTCAATCATGATGGACTCCATGGCCTTGCAGATCAGACTTCATAGGCTTATAAGACTATAGTTCCCATAGTCTGTTGTGCACCAACACTTGTGGAGTGTGCCAGATGTTGCTGTAACCCATTCAACAGTTTCATATCCTGTAGAGAGGTGAGGCTCAACAGACTGTTCAAGTGCAGGGTCTGTTTGTTCTGCAGTTCAGTTATGACACATATAGGGAAACACTGTAATCCCATT
The DNA here is from genome assembly GCF_019279795.1 of Protopterus annectens. NCBI lineage: Eukaryota > Metazoa > Chordata > Ceratodontiformes > Protopteridae > Protopterus > Protopterus annectens. The sequence continues at coordinate 658,958,290 of NC_056730.1, forward strand.
GATGCCATGTTTTCAGCTTTGGAAGGAGCTGTTTACCCATTCTACATGTGATATCTCCTGGTATGGTGATAGGGCCTTTTGTCAGTGGGAGGTGGGTATGTATGTATGGGCCTGTCTGACAGGATGTTGGCATTGTCAGTCATTTACACTTGGCCCTAACTCAGGACATATATGAGTGTACATTGCTATTTATGACATAGCTGAAGGAAGTGTCATGGTTCTTTATGGACTCCTTTGCAGATAATTTTTCCATAACCTGGTTTGTATAATGTTTGGAGTGCACATTGTTTATTGGTGATATTGATTGCAGGTTTTTAATCTTCTTTGCTTTTCTACTTTGTACAAACAACCTACGTATCTGTAGTACATATTTGATTATGGCAGGGTTCCAATATATTATATATGTGTCTGTTTTCATATAACTGTGTGCACAAGGCAGGATTGGTGAATAGTGAGAGGTTCCTGGGTTAACACATGCAATTGCCAGATATGTGTGGCCCACTGCTGTACTCAGACATGGCCTAAGTGTGTGAGCATGCCCAGTTTGAACTTTCAGTATGTTGTTGCCTGACATTTGCCTCATTTATTCAAGTGCGTGAGCATGCCCAGTGTGACTTTTCAGCATGTTGCTGTCTGAGGTTCACTACATTTGTTGACGTGTGTGAACACACCCAATATTAACATTTATACTATATGTGTGTTGACAATCAAGTTGTATTTTTACTGCAGGGCTCACCTTTGTGTCATAAATCTACAGGGATTATGCTGTGCCTGCAGGATTTCCATGAGACACTTTGCATAGACTTATCAACATTTCTTCATACAGGCTGACCAGTGAAATACTGTCATGGTTTAGTGGTTCAGTACTGTGACTATAGTGCACAGTATCCTGGGTTTGAAGACTGTCACTGCATTTTTTTTCATACTGGGCAGACCAGACTGCTTAAGGACCAGTAAAGCAAATATGAGCATGTTTACCTGCTTTTGCTCAACTATGCCCAACTTTGCCCGAACTTGCCCAGCGTTGCTCAACGTTGACCAGCATTGCTGAACGTTGCCCAATATTGCTCAACATTGCCCAAAGTTGTGCTAGTTAGTGCATGCAATTTTGTTTACATATACTAAATGGTGGCAATAGCTGTTTAGCACTGCTTTATATTGCTTAAAACATGGCAATCATGCCTCAGGTGGTGCTGCAGGGCTGCCTATGTCAGATGCACATAGTACACTCTCTATACATGTTTGTAAACAGGTAGTGTCAAGTTAAGCATCCCTTTTACTATATGTGCAAGTCAGAGAGAGGTATAATTTCCAGGGTTCCTACTGAGCCAGTGTATGTGCTATGCGTTGTCTCTTTGCCAAGGCCAAGGCATACTGGGCACGCCTCCTTCTGCCTGCTGGGGCAGGCTCAGGTTGTTCCTCCTCCGAGTCACGCTCTGCCTGTGATGGCCTTGGCAATGGTGGGGGGCTGTTTGGCCCGGCCCTATGCTGCTCCTGCTGCAGCTGTTTTTGCAGGATCATATTATGTAGCATAGCACATACCATGACAATTTGGGTACATGTAGTTGGTGAGTACTGCAAGGCTCCACCAGATTGTCCAGGCACCGGAACCATGACTTGAGCAGCCCAAACACACGCTCGATTACATTTCGTGTTTGTGCATGTGCCTCATTATGGCATTCCTGTTCAGGTGTGTATGCATTTCTGATGGTGTCATCAGCCACGGCTCCAGTGCGTATCCAGCATCCCCCACTAGGTGACCATGAGGGATGTCCCCATTGGCAAATGTCTGGTACAGCTGCGTCAGATGCCAGATATGGGAATCGTGGTAGCTTCCAGGGCAGCCAGCACACACATTCAGTATCACACACAAACTGGCAGTTGATGGAGGGGAAGCCCTTGCGGTTAAAGTAGGCCCTACCCCGCTCACCAGCTGGTGCTTTGATGCATATGTGCGTGCAGTCTATTGCACCCACTACCTCAGGGTATTCTGCTATTTGCTGGAAAAGACACATATTGCTGGCCAATACCTCACGGGAATTGGGGAAATGTACATGATCACCGACATGTGCTGACATGGCACCCAGGAACTGGTGCAGTACCCTGGATGCTGATGCCTGTGAAATCCCCATCATATCACCAGTTGGTCTCTGGAAGGTACCTGTTGCTAGTATTCTTAGGGCAACACATACCTTGGTTTCCACTGGGATGGGTTCCCCTATGTTGGTTCGGTGTGTGAGGCGTGGCCTGCACAGCTCAACAATTTGCTGCATGAGGTGTCTGTCCACTCTATAGTGCTCCACTATCTCCAGCTCATGTAGCCCCTGGTAGGTTACCCTGGGCCTGTACACTCTTCTACGTCTCCTCATTGTGGGCTGCTCAGCAGCATTTGCATTGTCACTACCCTCAGCATGTTGCATATGTCGCCTTATAACAGCAATGGCAGCCCCTAACATGTTTTTTGTCTCAGGAAAGCTTTTAAGTTTTCACTTCTCTTAGTATACTGCAGTGTTGCAGTGTCTCTGAGAAAAACATGGTGGAATGTTGTTTGCAGAGTTTTAAGTGCTGGGCTGGGCTGGGCTAGTGTACTGCCTGTGTAATTGGCTGATTCCGATTGTTTTCACATGCTAGCTCTGCTAGTTCTCCTTGGTTAACTTCCTACTATTTGCTGTGCTTCCTTTTCCCTTTCTGATTCCACAGGGGGCAGCAGTGCACAAACACGTGCACACCAGCTCACACGCGTGCACACATACTTACACGGGTTTCCACAACCTAACACTTGCTTACTCCTGCTTAAACGCGCACACTCAGGTGCAAACGTGCCTACACAGATTTCAACAACCTTACACATGCTTACTCCGGCTTAAACGCGCACACACAGTCGTACTCGGATGTACAGGCGTGCACCCATGCGCAAACACATTGCAGGCACTTTTACAAGAAACTTTAGTGATATCCACGGCATACACCTTCAATTTCTTGCCTTTAGGTAGGATACCTGTTGACACGCCTCTTCCAGTGATGAGTAACTGACAGCAAACACATGCCACTCTGCTCCAATGAGCTTACATTCTTTCATACATACCCCCCTCATAATGTCACCTAGCTTCTACTCTGATACTCCCCTTATCCTACTCTTACACTCTACAGACCTGGCTCATATGCCATGTAAAATTGGGATTCACTATCCTTACCCTCATTTGCATAGGATTGCCTACTAATGCTTGGTTACATCTCTTAGACTGAGCTTCCCCCCTTAGCAACCTCTACTAAGTAGCCATGTTGTCTTCAGCCTGCCATTCACTTGCACGACAGATTAATATTATGAATTAAATCCCTATTTGTGGCTTTTATTTTTTTGTTTTTCTGTTTTTTAGTGCACCGCGCATTTGTGTGGCACTGCGCTACACTTAAACATCGGAGATCGAGGAAAAAAATTATTTTCTTTTCTTTTGCAACACATATGAATACCAATGGCCATATATTTGGCCATTGGCTTGCTTCCTCAACTGAATGTATCCTTTATTTGGAGCTGTCATGGCTCCGTTTTGCTATTTGAAGAACGGTACTCAGTTGCCGACCGAGTACATTTCTGCAATGCAAATAACACTACTCTTGCTCAGACAGGTTAGTGTTTCCTGGATCGCAAATTTACCTCATTTGCATAGCTTTCAGCTGCAAATGAGGTAATTTGCATAATCCAACCCTGTCCGTGCAAGAGTCGTTTTAGGAGCTCTCTTGCACTCCTCTGCCGGCTGTTCCTGGATCACGTGGCAGACATGTTGGCTGCATGGAGTCTTACTCTACTCTTTGACTCTATGCAAGCCTTCGTGAATCCAGCCCACTGTCTTGTACTAACTAGTCTACTTACTTATTACTACTGCACACATATGAAACAAACAAATTGTAACAAGTACTACACAATGACTGGTGTAAAATTTAAATAAATAAAAATTAAATAAGGTCTGGAATCCGGATTGTAAACTTGTATAAAATAAAACTTGAATAAATGCAAATGAAATTTTTACCTGTTAACTTACTAACTTAACTACTGAAATACAAACTAAACTCAGTCACAGCTCACACAGACTTAAAATGAAATAAAAATAGCAACCAAATAAAATAACCAACCAGCCTTAATTAAACAGACTCTCCCATTCCATGCTCTTGATATTCAAGTGTGCTTTAATAGTTACATGATTGTACACATTTAAAGTTTGGCTCAATAAGTCTCTGCACTCAACTGATTTTTTTTTTTGTCGCAGTCTGTCACACGCTTATCAAAACATGTGAAAGTGTTACTGACAAAAGCAGTAAAGACACACTACCTACCACAATCATTGGAACCAAAGTAAGTCTTTCTACAAGCTACAGTGACACTGGAGTAGGTAATTTAAGTTTTTGGGGATTAGGGTGCATAGCCCTCCCATCATTAAGTTTTGCACCCTGCCAACTACAAACACAGATTCTTGGGTCTGACAGAAACCTCTAGTTTTCTTCCCAAAAATATTATTCTGGTGTAGTGTGATTAAGATTTAGCTATTCCACAGTGCAACATTTAGTCAGTTAACCTAGAAATATATCTCTGCCTCAATGCACATCTTGGAATTAAGTTATGTAACAAGAAAAGACATTAAAGAGAAATTTCTTTGCCTTTAAAAATACAGTCTATGCACAGTATTCACCAGCTAATGAGGTAACATCAATAGGTTAATCATTTAAAAACTACATTCAGTTCTATCCAGGCTATGTGCCACTTTTCACATATCAGACATAGGACACATGGACAGAGGTATTGTGCCCAACACGTGCACCATTCTTGTACCTCTTTTGCACAAAGAACTATATAAATCACCCATAAAAGTAAGTGTCAGTTTATGAAACAGCTACAAATGTCTGATCTTCCAGCAGTAGCAGACAATTTATGGAACACCTACACATCTCAAATCCTTTCAGAGGTATTGGCTTACATTATGATACAGATAAACACTTCTGATCCTCCAAGAATGCCAAGCAGTGTATCACACAGCTATACATCTCTTACCTTTCAGAAGTCAGTGTATAGCACATCCATGCACCTTTGATCCTACAAGGAGTTGCAGATAATTTTCAGATCTGCATTTATCTCTGCCAATCTACCAGAGTACCAGACAATTTGATAGTGTTTTATCTGGATCTTTTTAGTGGGTTAAGTTTGATAAAGTGTAAATTTGTTGCAAAGGAAAGGTACCATGACTTAAAACATTTCATTTCTTTCTTTCTTGTAAGCTTTATTATATTATTTTATCTGCTGGAGGAGGATCTGGGGGAAGAAGCAGCAGCAGAAGAAATAATTTTTTTCATGATGATTTGACTGCCGACTTCGGACTGGGATTCATTGCCGTACAGCTCAGAGAGTCTGTTAGACCACTTGTCTTCTGCTGCTGCTTGTGGACACAGGGATGGATGGTTGGGGTTGCCAATGCAGAGTCACGAGTCCTCCTGAGTCTGACTCCTGAGTCCTGTCTAAATTAATTTATGCTGCAAGTCAAGTGCCACTGGCAAGGCAAGTAATTTTAAATCAAGTATGCACAATGCAGCAAGTACAAGTTCTATTCAATTGCGCACTTATTTTAAATTAAAAAATAAAAACACACACACACACACTGGTCTGTATCTCTATCTGGCTGGCGACTGCTCTGCTGCCAAGTAAGTTGGTTTGGTTGTTTGTTGCGAGTCTGACTCTGTCCCGCCCGTCTCTCTTCATTCCCAATCCCAGGCAAGCTGTGGCAGAGACCAGCACGTGCACTGCTAATGTAAAAGTAAACAAACTCATGTCTCACTCACTCAGCTCAGAGCAGCTCTCGGCTGAATTCTAAAAGGTTGGCAGGCTGCTCATAAAGATGATGTCTCCGCAAAAAAAGATGGGGGAAAAAAAAGCCGGGAAATTCAGAAATTAAGGGGTGCCACTTGAGAATCGTGGCACCGCATTATTTGGACCTCAAATCCGGGTAACAACTGGGTGATTTGGTATGGTTAAGAGGTATGGATCCTACCTTCTGTGCAGATTAGCAATGGTAGCTTGGGATATAGCAATTCAACACACATACACTCTATAGACATCTTGCATTCTGTCAGAGCAAAACATTGTGGTTGACAAGCTAAGCAGGACTAGGACAGACCATCATAAATATAAATTGAATCAGGGGGTCTTTCTGGATTTGATCCAGTTATGGGGACTACCTCAGATAGATCTTTTTGCCATGTTTCACAACAAAAATATCCTTGCAAGCAGATTTGGAAGACCAAAGCATTTTCATTTCCTTGGAAGGGAGTGTTCTTGAATGCCTTTCTAGCATTTCCACTGATGTCCAAGGTCCATCTGAAGAGTCAGAAGGATTCTCCAAAAATTATTATGGTGACTCCCTTCTGGCTCAGGCAATGGTGGTTCACACTTCTTTTAGAAATGGCCAAGGGAAATTATCACAAGTTTCCTCACAGACTAGACCTACTCACACAAGACAGGTTGTTTGATGTACTTCAAATTAAATTAATGTCCTGGATGATAGGTGGCTAAAGCATATTAAAACTATTTTTGGGGGATGTGCAGCAGGTAATAATTCTGGCAAAGATGTATGCTACTATGAAATCATATTATTAAATGGAAACAATTTTCTAGTTGGTGCCAAAGTTAAAACCAATACCATGTCCCTGATTATACAATGTTTACATGCATTATCATCTGATCTTTCATGTGCCGCAGTGGTATGGCGGTAGTGTTGTTACCTCACAGCAAGAGGTTCTCCCATTCGATTCTCGGCTTGGCTTGGGAGTGCCTTCTGTGTGGAGTCTGCATGTCCTCCCCACGGTTGGGTAGTGTTTGAAAGACATGCGTGCGTAAATGGGCATGCCTTTGTTGAAGGTTGGGCGTCGAGCTGGCACCTCGGCATTTCGTAACAATCTACTGCCAATCATTAGCGGACCGGAGTTCCGCTGTGATGACCCCTTACCTGGAAAAAGCCGAAAGACAAACAACAGCATCATCATCTGATCTTTCTTGTTCCTCAATCAAGATTAATTTGTCATCCATTTTTGCATGCCTGCCCATGGATTCCCTCTTTCAGTGCATTCCTGCATCAAAATATATTTGAAATGTTTTCTGCATACCTGTTCACCTAAGAAATAGGCAGTTCCTCCTTAGGATCTTAATTTTGTTTTGGAAAAAAGTTAACTCTTGCTCTTTTTGAAAAAGCTCATCAGGCTGGTTAAAAGCTCTTAACATGGAGGATGTTCTTCGTGCTTCACTGTTACAAGTCATCACATTTGGGTTATCTGCTTGCAGTAGCCCTCAGTCGGCCTGATTATCAAAGTCTTGGGTCCTGCGTTGGTTGCTGTCTCATCTTCCGTGATGTCAGGTAGTCAGGGTTATAAAGCATGCAGCCGATGCCATTACATCAGTCTTTCTTGCCATGCGGTGCCCAAAGCAGAAGTGGTTCGCAAGTGCCTGTCAGCCGACTCCTGAAATTTTCATTTTCAAGTTTCAGAACCAAAGTCTTCAACTAAAGCTAAGTACCCCATTGGGGAAACTTTTTCTTGCTCTAAACCGATGTCAGTAAAAGTCAATAATTGTATTTCTTGTGAAAAGCAAATACCTCACAAATATTTTCATTCCTACTTTATTCCTTGCCTAGGCCCTGACCACGACCTACCTCGCTGTTGGTTTTGTGCCTTATTTAAGCAACAAACTATTCATCATCTGTATATTTAGGCTTCTAAATACTTTGGTACTTGATTCAATTATCCAGAATTATCCAGATATGTCTTCGGTAAGCCATCTGACTACCGACATTTCAAAAAAACTCAAAGATAGACAGTGACAGGGCTGCCAAGGTCCAAAGCTGCCGACGATGCTTCTCCTAAGCCAGTCACTAGTTCGCCGGTACTCAGTGGCACTTTCTCAGCCCCTGATACCCGCTACTTCAGATTCACAGGCCTCTACTGAGACCCATTCGGAGTGCGGTATGCCGCGAGATGCTTCAACTGTGGAACCTGCGGATGTCTCTACCTTGGATGGGTCCGGAGCCACTGTGCAGAAACCGGCTTCTGAGGGTGTATTCAGGCCTACTGTCTTGCATATTAAACCAATGCCATCTTCTTCTTCAAGGCCTAAAACTCGAACTATGCCTAGAAAACCGACGCCCAGACTGCATAGTTAGGCCTCTATGCCTAAAAAAACAGATGATAAGAATGGCTGAAGACCTTATTACTTTAATCAGGGGAAGCCAACCTTCCCCCTCTAAGAGACCTAGGACTGAATTTGCTTATGATACTTCTGACCAGGATTCTTAAACTTCTGTTTCCTCTGATGACCAGGATTTACCCTTATCTACCTATGAGGATTCTGATGCAGAGGACTCTATCCCCCCCCTCGAGGATTTCTCTTTTAGTGAAACCCTGCATACTCTTAGGGAGCACTTTCACTGGGAAAGCCAGTACTCTCTCTCTCAAGCATAAAGGCTATTCAAACTGTACCAGTAGAGGAAAAGGGACAAGGTGTCTCCTCAAGACTTTTCCTGGTACCCAGAAAAGACAACTCATGGCGTTCTATCCTGGACCTTTCTATATTAAACACCTTTTTGGTGATTCCAAAATTCAGTATGCTAACTCTTCACCAGTTACTTCCTATGCTAGGCAATGATGCCTGGTTGGCAGCACTGGATTTAAAGGAAGCCTACCTGTACATCCCAATCAAGGAATCTTGCAGAAGATACCTACGCTTCAAAGCAGGCTACATGCACTATCAGTTCTCTGTACTGCCCTTTGGCTTATCTACTGTGCCCAGGGTATTCACAAAGTGCCTAGCTCCAGTCATTGCATTTTGCAGGCAAAGACATATTTAAATATACCCATACCTGGGACAATTGTCTAATTCAGGCAGAAAGCCAGGACATACTTCTAAATCATCTGGCATTTGTACAAAAGGTGCTAACTTGTCTGGGGTACACTATAAACGAAAAGAACCTTGACAAAAAATTATATTCCTGGGAGCAAGCTTGAACACAACTTCCCAAATGGTTTTGTCATGCCAGAGAAACAAATTCATTTGACAACTTACTTCAAACTAATGGCTACAAAAACCCTGCTATTTGCAAGGCAAACACTGCAAGCCTTGGGGTTCATGGCCTCCTGCATTCTACTACTAATTCCATATGCAAGACTGCATATGAGGAAACTACAATGGTATCTAAAAAGCCTATGGTGTCAACATTCTGAGGATCTAGAAGCAATGATTCTATCATACCTTGCCTACAGTTAAGAGTTCCTTTGGTGGGCAGAGGCCTGCCACCAAAACAAGGGACTCCCATTCACTCTACCCCCTACCGCCCAAACCCTAACAACAGAAGCATCAGACTATGCATAGGGGGCTCACCTGGCAGGGAAGTGCATTCAGGGCAAATGGAACCCAAGCCAAATGCACCTACATATCAATCAAAAAGAAATGTTAGCTGTACGGAATGTGCTGACAGCCTTCAAGGACCACATTCTTCCAGGACAATTGATGGTAAGGACGAACAACACCACTGTTATGTGGTACATAAACAAGCAGGGGGGTACCCATTCTTACCCCCTCTGCAGACTAGCCATGGCTCTGTAGAACACAGCCTTGAGCTACCAAGTGCATCTACAGGCTCAATTCCTGCCAGGAAAACTAAGTACATTGGCAGATGAACTCAGCAGAAATCTCATGGACCCACATGAGTGGAAACTGGAACCAAAGATTTTCTACATGTTGATAAACAAATGGGGGAGCCCAGATACAGACCTGTTTGCATCCCCCCAGAACTACCAATTGGACAAATTCTGCACAAGGACTCCCCACAAACAAGCTTGGAAAATGGATGCTCTGTCCTTCAGCTGGAAAAATCTATCAGTTTATGCCTTTCCTCCCCTGCCTCTCCTCTCCAAAGTACTACTAAAGATCAAACAGGACAAACCAAGGACGATACTGATTGCACCAGACTGGCCACGCCAACACTGGTACCCCTCTTGCGCAGTTTGTCACTGCTGGCTCCATGGCACCTGCCTCAGATCCCTACCCTGCTGTCACAGCAGGAGAGCCAGATTGTGCACCCTCAGCTTCAAACCCTGAACCTAGCAGCCTGGCTAATTACCTAATCTCTCCGTTACCATCCCTCAGTAAACAAGTGTTGGATGTCATTTTGGAGGCAAGGAGGCCTAGTACTAGAAATTCTTATGCTGAAAAATGGAAAAGATTCTGTGCCTGGAATCAAACTCAAGGGCTGGGCACAGCAGCACCCAATTTACCTTAGATTCTTCAATACTTAACTGAGATGCTTCACAAGAGCCTCTCCTTTTCCTCCATCAAAATTCATATTTTAGCCATTTCAGCTCATTACAACACAGAACCATCCCTCTTCTCTCATCCACTGCTCAAGCAGTTCCTCAGAGGGGTCAAGAACTTAAGACCACCCAGGAGAGCCCCAACTCCAGCTTGGGACCTTAACTTTGTATTGGAAAAACTCACTCTTCCTCCTTTTGAGCCAGCTGCAAGTGCAGAGTTAAATTTTTTTTCTTGGAAGACAGCCTTCCTTTTAGCAATTACTTCAGCAAGAAGGGTGTCTGAACTATACACCATTATGGCAGTGGAGCCTTTCATCATCTTTCATGCGGACAGGGTGTCCCTCAGGACCAATCTCTCCTTCATGCCCAAGGTGGTATCCAGTGTGGCTCTTAATCAGTCCATTCATTTGCCAACCTTCTTTTTTAATCCACAGAACAAAGGGGAATGGATACTGCACTCCTTAGATGTGCACAGACAACGTAGATTTTACTTGGACAGGACTAAACCTCAAAGGAAATCTGAACAACTGCTGGTGGCATTTGCTGCAGGGGCAGAGGGGAAGGCTATTTCAAAGCAAACCATTTCTAAATGGATAGGCCATTGCATTCATCTCTGCTATAAGCACCATGGAAAACCTATCCCACAGGGGATTAGACCCCATTCAACCAGGGCTGCACCTATCTCTACAGCCTTTCTCAGCGGTGTACCTACCAGGGACATCCTAGAAGCTGCTAACTGGAGTTCTGTACATACTTTCACCAATCATTACCATTTACCAATTTTTTCTAAATCCAGAGCTGGCTTTGCCACTGCAATCTTGCAAAGCCTTATAGCTGGTCCTAATGCTATCTAAATTCCTCCTGCCATCCTTAGCTTTGGGAATCAACCCAAATGTGATGACTGCAATGGTGAAGCATGAAGAACATAGTACAGTTGTGTACTTTTACCATAAATGTAGATGTTCGAGTGTATTCTCTGTTACAGTCCTGGTTACCCTCCCTCCAGTCCCTGACTTCTTTTGGCTATACCTCTACTCTCCTTTACTATACTTTAAAGCTTTTTGGTGTATTTGCTTTTTTGCTGGAGGTGTAATCTTGTATATTTATATTTAATTGCTTCCCATTAGGGGGGCACCTGACATCTGGGGCAAGAAAATCTGATGTAATGGCGTCGGCTGCATGCTTTATACCCCTGACTACCTGACGTCACGGAAGAAGAGACAGCAACTGATGCAGGACCCAAGACTTTGATAATCAGGCTGACTGAGAGCTACTGCAAGCAGGTAATCCAAATGTGATGACTGCAGCAGTGAATACACTCGAACATCTACATTTATGTTAAGTGTACACAACTGTACTTTTTGCTGATTGCTCTGACTTCTGCAAGTAAACTGCCTGAGTTGCAGGCTATCATAGTAGGGCATCCTTATCTAATTTTCCACAAATATATGATTTATTTGAGAACTAATCCTTTTGCCTAAAGTGGTAATTAAATTTATTTTGAGCCAAGCTACCCATCTCCCTGCCTTATTTTCTTAGCTAAAAATGAGGGAGAAAGAATTCTTCATTCTTTAGATATGTACAGACAACACAGATACTGTCTTGATGGAACTAAAACCTTCAGAAATTCTAATCATTCATTTCTTATGAAGGTAAGAAAAATGGCATCTGTGTCAAAGCAGGCTGTTTCCAAATGGATATCCCATGCTCTCTCTTTTTGTTCCCACCATACCAAGAAAATTCCAGGCAGGGTCAAGGCATATTTTATGAGAGCCTTGGTTTCATCAGTGACTTTTTGGAAAGGGATAGACTCTAGAAATAGTCTAGAGGCAGCAACTTGGTATTCTTTGCATATTCTTAAAGCACTACAAAACAGACTAATTTTCCAGGTCTACAGCAGGCTTTGCTAGGGCCATTTTCCAGGGGTTCCTGAACCCTCATCCTTCATCCCTCCAGTCTTTATAAGCGGTGGTATACTACCCATATAGCTAAAGCTACTACAGTAGTGATCAAGTGATAAATATAGTACCAGTGTGTAAATAAACCTTCCATAACAGTAGATGTTTCAATAATCGCTGCTGCAGTAGCCACCCTCCTTCCAGTTCCCCTTATTTTTGTTGCCAGGGATTGGACTTTGTTTTTTATTTACCTAGCATTTTCCTCTTTCACAGCTCTAGCTGACCCTTTTCAGTTGTCATGAAACCTCTGAAGGGCTTGGTACCTAAACAATTTATTTTTTTTACAGCTGTGCTCAAACTGTCAATGGTGTGGGTGTGTGGAAGGTACCCTTAAGTTTTGGAAACTTTCTAGCTGTTATATCCTTTGAAAGATATAACCCATATAACTAAGGCTACTGCAGCAGTGATCAGGAGACCTCTCAACCATCCTGAATAACTAATTTTTTACCGAGTTTTGGGGTCCCATAATGGGGTGCCATGATTCCCGAGTGGCACCCCATTATTTCTGATTTTTCAAAGCTATTTTTTGATTTTCGTGCTTTTTGGAGCTGATGTCATCACGTGCGTGATTGAATAGTAGGACTGCCGTTCAGGCATGATACTGGGACTGAATACAGGAGGATTTACTTTTAAAGCCATGTCGGCCATTCAGGCTGTCTCATCTGTTGCAGGATTTACTTTTACTGCACAGGATTTTTTCACCTGCAGAGGCCACTAAACAGCAGACAGAATTATTTAGAGAGGTAACTGCAGAGCTTGTTCGGTGCATCCGTTGGTGTGTTGAATTATTTAGAGAGGTAACTGCAGAGCTTGTTTGGTGCAGCCGTTGCTGTGTTGAATTAGAGAGGTAACTGCAGAGCTTGTTCGGTGCAGCCGTTGGTGTGTTGAATTATTTAGAGAGGTAACTGCAGAGCATGTTCGGTGCAGCCGTTGCTGTGTTGAATTAGAGAGGTAACTGCAGAGCTTGTTTGGTGCAGCCGTTGGTGTGTTGAATTATTTAGAGAGGTAACTGCAGAGCATGTTCGGTGCAGCCGTTGGTGTGTTGAATTATTTAGAGAGGTAACTGCAGAGCTTGTTTGGTGCAGCCGTTGCTGTGTTGAATTAGAGAGGTAACTGCAGAGCTTGTTGGGTGCAGCCGTTGGTGTGTTGAATTATTTAGAGAGGTAACTGCAGAGCTTGTTTGGTGCATCCGTTGGTGTGTTGAATTATTTAGAGAGGTAACTGCAGAGCTTGTTTGGTGCAGCCGTTGGTGTGTTGAATTATTTAGAGAGGTAACTGCAGAGCATGTTCGGTGCAGCCGTTGGTGTGTTGAATTATTTAGAGAGGTAACTGCAGAGCTTGTTTGGTGCAGCCATTGGTGTGTTGAATTATTTAGAGAGATAACTGCAGAGCTTGTTTGGTGCAGCCGTTGCTGTGTTGAATTAGAGAGGTAACTGCAGAGCTTGTTCGGTGCAGTGAAATGCATGGTGGTAACAACATTTTATGCAAGCAACTTTCCAAAATTATACAAGCAATGTTTAAAATGTGTCCTTCCCTGGTTTTTGCCCCCCCCCCCCCATTGAAAATAAGTTCAACATGCCTATGGCTTACACTACTGTGAGTATATATATATATATATATATATATATATATATATATATATATATATATATATATATATATAGTGTGTGTGTGTGTGGAAATAGACTATCATGGAAATGTTCTGAATAAGGCAGTTGTGTCATTATTGGTGCATGCATTTTGCTTCATTGCCTACTGGAAAAAATGTTCAAACAATAACAAGAAATTTGAAATGCAATTGTGTGTGGAAGTAGACCTTTATGATGGAAATGTTCTGAATAGGGCAGTTTTGTCATTATTGGATAATGCATTTTTGTTTCATTGCCTACTGGAAAAATGTTTAAACAGTAAATTTAGAATCTGCTCTAACTTAAGTCTAACAAGTGTGCTGTATTATACAAGGAATATAATTTAATAAGAATGAATGCATGTTTTGTGTGCAAGGGGCTTGTGATTTGAATACAGGTAATCTTTATCAACCACTGGCCAGATGCATTTTCTTTGGATGTGGTGTGGATTTCAATGCTGTTTCAATGAATGTGAGTTTGAAGGGCAGAGAAGTTTTAATGCCAAGTCTATTTTCATTGTGAGACAGTATTACTTTGTTTAGCAGATATTTATTCGTGTTTGCGCACTGTGCTATAAAATGTAAAAAAATAAAATCCAAATAATCATTGTAGAAGTAAAGCAGTATGCACACAGTGTTTATGGTAAATGGGGTGAAATAGACAGGTAATGGGACATTGGAATGGCTGCGGGGGGACTCTGGTGCTATATTTTGGTTCTGTTCTTCAGTTTGCATTTGAAAGTTGGTATCCCACAATTCCATTGGGGTGGGTGGGGTTGTGTAATTATGTATGCAGGTTTTACATTAATCAGGTACAGATTTGTACCTATTTTTCATGGGTCTTGTCCAGATTTTTGATGTTTTCAGGTTGAGAGGTATGGTGATCAGTCATTTGAACATCTGCTGTTATGGTATGTCTGCTCATGTAACTGTACTTTATTCACTTCTGTAGATATATATTTCCACTTCTGGTGCCAAGGGATCTACGTGGGTTTGTCAGAATGATGGATAAATAACAGAGACACTGAGGATATTCAGTACTCTCCATAAGGTCTATATTCAGACTTACTGAGTGGCAGAAATGTGTACACATTTTATGAATGCTATTTCTTTTCTTAAATGAATACAACTTGGTGTGATCTAGACTTTATAAAATTGTATATTGACAGAAGTACAAAACAAGCAGTTTTAAAATATGAATGATTGATGCCACACCCAAATATAGAAGTACATAGCCATATCTAAGTATAGTTGACCAAACCATTCCCAAAGAAATATGAATTACCAGAGAGATACTTGGATAGATGACCAGATTCCTTCCACAAGAAGGACAGATTCCAAGGAAGATCCACAAGACAGGGATGATCAAAGCTATACTCCAGCTTCGATAGATGACCTGTAGAAGAGTGGATGACTAGGTCTCTATACTGACCATAATTTCAGGATGCATGATGGGGTCAGGCATTACCCCTTGTGTTGAGTGATGACCGCCTTTAATTAAAATGGGTAGAAGATTTCATAGGAGACCCTCTAGACAACCAGGAAGTCTACAGCATAGAGGCAAAGTCACCTAATGTGCTGGTATCATTTGTAGCTGTAACCCAAATGGAGTCTCAGAGATGCTACCTTGAGTATGTCAGTGCAGCCTTGCAGAGAGAGTAAGGCTAAATGTAAATTAAAAGTGATGTAGCCCACCTACATGGCACAAATGACTAAAAACATTGACTATGAACCAAAGAGACCAACACTGGAGAAAAGGAGGCCCTCACAGTGGCATGGGTACTTATGTCAGCCACTCTGGGGAGGGTTTAAAGATTACTTTGAAATGTCTAGCTGTTGATTTCATTTCTACAAATGCTTAGGCTTTTCATCTTTTGAACTTTTAGTAATGGGTGGTCCCATGTGGTATAAACCTCATCACTCTAGATTATCTGTATTTATTTATTTATTGATAAAATCTATGAATGAAGGCATGTTTCCTATTATGGGCAGGATATGGGAAGGGCAAGCCACTTTGTGGGCATAAGCCTTCAGTTAAAGGCCAGTAGTGATATCAGCCCTTTACTGTTGGCCCTTTGACTGTCATACAGGATTTTAAGTGAAGGGGCTAGTGCAAGCCACTCTATGTGCAGATGACTGCAAGAAGATTGTGATGATATGTCAACATCCAGAATCCAACCACCTCCATTCCTGTCTGAATGACAGCTTCCTCCAGTCATATATTGTCCAAATGAATGTCTGCTGGTTACTGATAATCCAAAACTAATTGTGGAAGTAGGCTGCTGGTCAGCAGATATGGAGACAAAAGTGCCTAGACAAAATATTGGGTCTATGTTTAGTCAGACTAAACATCAAACAGCTAATCACTGAACGCAAATCAGTGAATGTTAGTCATCGAATGTTCAGTTCTTCAAACCTGTGTGATGGGGAAAGTAACTGGCTGGCCAACACTTCCCCATCTTACACACGGCAGTATTTTAAACACCTTTTCCTCACTGTAGTGCAGTCTCGGAGTTGGTATATATAGTTATGGGGGTGGGGGGTGAAGCCCCTCACCTGGGTGGTTTGAAATATTGCCATGTGTGAGGCAGGCAGTTGTTGACCAACCAACTAGTTATTTTCCCTGTCTCACAAGCTCGATGAAGTAAACGTTTGATAAATGAACATTCGCTGATTTGCGTTCGATTAGCCATTTGATATTTCGTCCGTTAGATAACTAAACAGACCCAAAAATAATAAATCAGGAAAGTCATACTTTTATGCTGTGGAAATGTTCCCTTTGCCAAGTCAGTGAAGAAATGTATTTTATAGTATATGAGCTTATGTTTTGAATGATTCCATCCCTGAATACTGGTTGTGAGTTACAGACTGTAACTAAATTACTAATACTGATATTCTAACCATCTTTGTATGCATTACTGCATTTTAGCATTTACGTCATAGTTTTGTCATCAATGGTATGTTATCCTTCTATATGATTGTATACAAATATTATCTGTTTGCTGTAGTCAAGTGTCAGCATTTAAATGTGTTTTATAATTGGCTCACAGGCTTTTTACTAAACAGGTGGAAGTGGAAATGTGTGTGTGTGCGTGCATGCATTCTG
The DNA here is from genome assembly GCF_019279795.1 of Protopterus annectens. Classification (NCBI taxonomy): domain Eukaryota; kingdom Metazoa; phylum Chordata; order Ceratodontiformes; family Protopteridae; genus Protopterus; species Protopterus annectens. The sequence continues at coordinate 658,975,322 of NC_056730.1, forward strand.
TTTGACTGAACCTTTTGTAGCTTTGTCAATGTAGGCAAAATGTAATTTCTCTCACTGACACTTATTTTTTTATGCTGTTTAACCCTGTAATATTAATTTGGGCATGACAGTTTTGATATGAGAAAAATATGACTAAATTTATGGTCACTTGACACTGACACTGCAAAAGTGGCTTCACTTAATTTGAATCATGTATTCTTTTCATATTCCTCATCAAAATACAGGTAGATTTTGAGGTGGACACAAGATGGCAGTAGCATACTATTTTGTTTTAGTATCCCTTGCTGCAGATACTAACATTGCAGTAAGTGACTGAAAACATGTTTCACTCCCTTTTTTGAATATTTGATAAGGAACTGAGTTAATTTTTTAAGCAGAATCTTTTAATTCAAAATCATTTGAGGATGCATTTCCTTTACCTGCTTGTGGAACTTTCATTAAGGCATTGTTTGGCATCAGAGACTATTTCACGAAATTTTTAAAATGATCGGATGCATAGTGCTGACTACCATTTTTTCTGTTTCTGATTTCATAATCTCTCCACCTCATCTTCAACATCCCTTGTTTTTTTAAATCAGACCAAAAAAGCACAACTCAACAAAATGACATTTACCAATGCATATTTTGACATAAAACTCAGATTTATAATATGAGGCCCACACATTTTAAGTGTCATGCAAAATGTAACTGTGTACATTAGTCCCAGTATTTATGGTTCAAATGAATTTGATGATTCAAATGTAATTTGCAGTTTTAACCAGCATTTTTTTTCATAAGAACATTAATTTTGTATGGTTTGCTTGAAAGGTAAATGATAAAATGTAGTGCACTGAAAATTAATTTACAGATGGAGAGTGGATACAATGGAATAAAATTCTTGCAAATTCTCCTTTAGACATGTTAATATATGGCATAGAGTGCTGAAGTCTCATCTGAGGTCCAGCTCTCTGTTTGACTGTCAGCCCAGGCTCTGGAGGAGCAAGCTAGGCAGGGTTAGGAATGAGTGGACAGTACCAGCTCACACACTCTGAGGGGAAGAACTTGGTACATCTGCTGCATGACTGGCATTTGTGGGTTAGAATGGTGGTGAGTGCTCAGTATAAGATGGCAAAGTGTAGGAATACCAGACAACCAAGCAGAATTGTGCTTTGTAGCTCAGCACAGCAGGCACCTACAAGAAGGCATAATATAGTAGATATCACATTGTAACAGCTGGTCAAAAAGTGAGTGGGTAGTAGAAGTAGAAGATAAAATAAAAATACAGTGTGTTCTATGAACCTCACCTGACTCTTTGCTGGATGTTGGCTCTTGATCCCTGACTCTTATCTTCAATGCATGCTGTACTGGTATACTAGATAACAGGGGAAGAAAATGAGCAAGTGGGGGTGGGAACCACAGTGTTTATACAGAGTTTGTGGGGCGAAAATGGTCATAAAATCAACCAGTTAGTACAGGTGTCACTTTTTGTTTTACAAGAGAGCAAGCTCCCTCAATCCTGTTATGCTGCCATTCCTGTAGGTTGTGCAATCTAGAAAGTAGAATATGGAGGTGGAGGAGATAGAGAAACAGGGGTGCAAGGGGCTTCTTCCTGCATACATTACACTAGCATACAGTTTCTACAGTCTTAGGTATGTTACGATCTTACTTTCCATCATGTTGTCTTCTGGTACTATAATGCTTTGAGATGTCTGTGTTTTGGTAAGCAGCTTGCATTTCAGCAAAACATTACTTGTGTGCCTTACATACATATATATATATATATATATATATATATATATATATATATATATATATCTGTGTGTGTGTGTATATATATATATGTGTGTGTGTGTGTGTTTATATATATATATATATATATATATATATGTGTGTGTGTGTGTGTGTGTGTGTGTATATATATATATATACACACACACACACATATATATATATATATATATATATATATATATATATATATATATATATATATATATATATATATATATGTGTGTATATATGGGTCCCATTCAGTACACCAACAAGCCAGAAGGCCGACACTCTAAAGAAGGAGACGAGAAGACCGACGATGCAGATGATCGACAAGGTGAGATCCCGACGGACGAAGCACCGACATGGGAAAGTGTGAGTGCGACTCGGTAAGTGTGCGATAGTGTGAGGGATTTAGTGTTAGGGAGCGGACAGGTAAGTGTGGGATAGTGAGGGACTGTAGTTTTAGGGGCGGGTTAAGTGAGTTAGGGTTAGGGTGCGGGTAGGGTGAGTGTCAGGTAG